>NC_053491.1:238191581-238254081 GCF_905171775.1 Rana temporaria | reverse complement strand
TATTATTACCAGGTTGTTACCAGTCATTTCTTCGAATGGAGTGGGAATACAGTTTTACCTACATTCGCACTAAAGTTACTAGGAGGTTTGTCAAGTACAATGCAGTTGCAATACTGTAGGTGACAGTGACTGTTTACAGTCCTGCTGTTGTTGGTTAATATCACATCAGAACCAGTGTACCCATATAGGTCAGTCCATCAAAAACTGATATTTGGTAGGTGATGGAAAGTTAAGTTATGGACACTGGTGGGAAGATCCCTACTCTAAATTTCTAGAAATTACACAGTTGACATGGCCATTATGAAGGGGGTTCCACAATGGATTTTTTTTATTATTCTCATATTAAGGAGAAGACAACATGATGAGTGGGAACAAGCAAAGATAAATGGGAACACCGGTAAAGTCTAAAGGTGGAAAAAGAAGAAAGATATTGTAGGTGGATTCTAAGTCATTTGGCTACTTGTAACTGAAATATAATTTTTTTGTAGAAAAGCCTTTCATTCTTCTTGGATACTTTTCACAATTAACAGGCAATATAATTTTGCATTTTAACAGAATCTGAACAAGAATACATTCTAATTTTAGCACAATAGGCACACATCCTCACATACAAACTGACTGCAGCAAATGTTCAACTGATGTAGTGTGTGTAGTATATGATCACTAATGCCTTGTACACACGATCGGAATTTCCAGTGGAAAACAGACTTTTTCCATCGGATATTCCAATCGTGTGTAGCCCCATCAGAGTTTTTTCATCGGAAATTCTGAGGAATTCCATCGGAGTTTAGATATAGAACATGTTCTATTTTACTCCGATGGAATTCCAATGTGATTTGGCCAGGCAAAAGCCTGATCGTGTGTACGGGGCATTAGTTGTGTTACATTAGAAAAATACATTTGCTTCTGGGCTATCAGGGGTGTCAAATTAATTTTCATTGCAAGCTGCATCCACATTTTGGTTGCCCTCAAAGGGCAGGTTGTATTTATAAGACTGTAAAAATGTATCTTCTCTTTATCATATTAAATACTGTAACTGCCTCTACAGTCGCTAGCTAAGGTTCTGTATGCATAAAAATTGACTATGTAATGGTAGGATGTGAATTTCATAAGACGCTGTAAAACCAAACCTTCTCATACACACAAGAGCTTTTTGGCATACCACAAAAGATTGTGGGCATATTTGCATGACCAGGACACACAATGACCACGACTAGCCAACCTTAAAGGAGAAGTATGGCCAAAGCTTTTTTTGGCCATACTTCTATTGATCAGAGTAGTGCAGTTCGTTCTGCACTCCTCTGATCCTTATTCAGCCAACAAGGGGCTAAACCCCGCTATCGGCTAATGTCCCTCAGCTAGTCTAGACTTGAAAAGATCCCAACCATATAGTCTGAATCCACCCAGAAGCCTGGACAGGCACATGGCTCAGCACTCAGCGATTCACTGAGAGCCTGAGCCAGCCCCTTCCGCCCCCTCCATAGCCCAGCGCTCCACTGAGTGCTGAAGGGAAGAGCAGAGAGCCACTGACTGACAGTCACAGCCCCCTGCTCAGAGTGGAGGGGGAGAACTGTTTATTTGCTCAGTTCTCACTGCAGAATGAGTGGGGGGAGAGATGCAGCATTGGATCCACGCTGCATCCACCTAGGTGATTATGATATTTTTTTATCGTTCTTTAACCACTTGACAACTGGGCACTTAAACCCACTTAATAACCAGACCAATTTTCAGCTTTCGGTGCTCTCACATTTTGAATGACAATAACTCAGTCATACAACACTGTAACCAAATGACATTTTTGTCCTTTTTTTCCCACAAATAGAGCTTTCTTTTGGTGGTATTTGATCACCTCTGCGGTTTTTATTTTTTTCGCTATAAATGAAAAAAGAACGAAAATTTTGTAAAAAAATGAATTTTTCTTCATTTCTATTATAAGATTTTGCAAAAAATGAATTTTTCTTCATAAATTTGGCCTAAAATGTATACTGCTACATATCTTTGGTAAAAAAAAAAAAAAAATTTGGATATTATTTAGTCTGGGTGAAAGTTATAGGGTCTACAAGCTATGGTACCAATTACTGAAAATTGATCAATTTGATCACATCTGATGTACTGACAGCCTCTCTCATTTCTTGAGACCCTAACATGCCAGAAAAGTACAAATACCCCCTAAATGACCCCTTTTTGGAAAGAAGACATTCCAAGGTATTTAGAAAGAGGCATGGTGAGTTTTTTGAAGTTGTCATTTTTTCCCACAATTCTTTGCAAAATCAAGGTTTTTTTTTTTTTTTTTTTTTCCCACAAAAGTTTCATATTAGCAGGTTATTTCTCACACACAGCATATGCATACCACAAATTACACCCCAAAACACATTCTGCTATTCCTCCCGAGTATGGCGATACCACATGTGTGAGACTTTTACACAGCGTGGCCACATACAGAGGCCCGACATGCAGGGAGCACCTTCAGGCGTTCTGGGGCACCCAGACCAATTCTGACATTTCTCTCCTACATGTAAAAATCATCATTTATTTGCTAGAAAATTACATAGAACCCCAAAACATTATATATGCTTTTTTAGCAAATACCCTAGAGAATACAATGGCAGTCGTTGCAACTTTTTATCGCGCATGGTATTTGCACAGCAATTTTTCGAACGCATTTTTTTGGGAAATAAAACAGTTTTGTGCTTTTTTAAAAAAAAAAACATTAAAGTTAGCCCAATGTTTTTGCATAATATGAAAGACGAAGTTACGCCGAGTAAATAGATACCCAACATGTCACCCTTCAATATTGCACACGCTTGTGGAATGGCGCCAAACTTCGCTACTTAAAAATCCCCATAGGTGACGTTTTAAATGTTTTTACTGGTTACATGTTTTTAGTTACAGAGGAGGTCTGGGGCCAAAATGATTGCTCTCGCTCTAACGTTCGCAGCGATACCCCACATGTGTGGTTTGAACACCGTTTTCATATGTGGGCGGGACTTACGTACACATTCGCTTCTGTATACGAGCACGCGGGAACAGGGGCGCTTTAAATATTTTTTTTTTATTTTTATTGTTCATTTTACTTAATTTATTTTAGTTTGACACGTTTTTCCCCAAAAATAAATGTTTTGATCACTTTTATTCCAATTACAAGGAATGGAAACATCCCTTGTAATAGGAATATAGCATGACAGGTCCTCTTTACAGTGAGATATGGGGTCAATAAGACCTCTAGGCTGGGAAGCCTGAAAAAAAACAAGAAAAAAAACGATCCTGGCTTCGATCGCAGCGGTGAGTCAGAAGAAGCACCGGAGGGCGAAGGGAGTGGGGATGTCCCTTTTTGCCTCCCGTAAGAACGATCAAGAGGTGGAACAGCCGCCATGATCATTCTTATGGTGTAGAGAATCGCCGGCGGAAAAAAATGATATCTGAATGATGCCTGTAGCTGCAGGCATCATTTAGATATCCCTGCACAAAGTCAAGGACCTCATATGACGTGGGCGGGAAGTGGTTAAAACACATTTTTTTCCCCAGAGTATTTTCTGGGTATTGCAAAGTATTGGCCGGGGTATTGCAAAGTATTGGTGTGGGGGTATTGCAAAGTATTGGTGTGGGGGTATTGCAAAGTATTGGTGTGGGGGTATTGCAGAGTATTGTGCGGGGGTACTGCAGAGTATTGCGCAAGGGGTACTGCAGAGTACTGGCAGGGGGTACTGCAGAGTATTGCGCGGGGGTATTGCAGAGTATTGCGCGGAGGTATTGCAGAGTATTGCGCGGGGGTATTGCAGAGTATTGCGCGGGGGTATTGCAGAGTATTGCGCGGGGGTACTGCAGAGTATTGCGCAAGGGGTATTGCAGAGTATTGCGCGGGGGTATTGCAGAGTATTGCGCGGGGGTATTGCAGAGTATTGGTGCGGGGGTATTGCAGTGTATTGAGCGGGGCTATTGCAGAGTATTGCGCGGGGGTATTGCAGAGTATTGCGCGGGGGTATTGCAGAGTATTGCGCGGGGGTATTGCAGAGTATTGCGCGGGTGTTTTGCAGAGTATTGCGCGGGTGTTTTGCAGAGTATTGCGCGGGTGTTTTGCAGAGTATTGCGCGGGTGTTTTGCAGAGTATTGCGCGGGTGTTTTGCAGAGTATTGCGCGGGGGTATTGCAGAGTAATTGCGCAGGGAAGGCAGAGCATTGCAGAGTATTGCGCAGGGAAGGCAGAGTATTGCAGGGGTTAATGCAGGGATGGCTGAGCAGGGATGGATGGATCTGTGACTGCAATAGTCACAGATCCATCCCACACTGCTGCTGCCATCCGCGCTCTCCTCTCACACTGTACCGATCGGTACAGCGAGAGGAGGGAGGAACCGGCGTCATCAAATGACGCCGGTTTGTTTACCTGTGATCGCGCCGTCATTGGACGGCGCGATCACATGGTAAAAGACCGCCGTTGCCGGTCAATTACCGTGATCTGTGTAGCGCCGGGTCTCATAGACCCGGCGCGCACAGAATTTTCTGTGTGCGCGCCCGAGGATGCGCGCATTACTGCTTCTGGTGGGCGCCGTTTCAGAACGGCGACCCCCAGTTAAGCAACCACCTTGCCGCCGTTTGTAGACGGCGGCTGGTGGTTAAGTGGTTAAATCCCAAACTTCTCTTTGAATATTGAATAACTGTATACACCTGTACACTGGTTTATGCCACTACTTGCATAAACCCACAGTTTATGGGTTGGACACCCATACATATGTGTGGGTTTACGCAAGCAGTGCTGTAAAACCACATTGGCTCCACAACATCGCTCTTGTACCTGTACTTTATGACAAGCCTATGATGATCTTCTAAAATGTGAGTTTTTATGTAACTTTTTTAATAAACACCACTCTGTAAACGGTATCACGCTATGTGAGTTTTCTTTCATTATATCTCACATGGCATGTGGATACTGAGCCTCTGTCCCTACAAGAATACATGATATACATCGTTGATATATATTGAAGTTTTGGCCCACTATTGTCGAGTAGCCGATTGGATTCATGACCAGCTACACTGATCGAGTTGACCGACTATATAAGTTCTTGGTGACTTGGGTGGTATATGCCTCCCCTAGTCATCAGCATCCGGTAAGCCTCCTCCTGCTGTTGGCGGTGGTGCTTCTGATAAGCTTTCGTTCCATCCTGAGGGCTGCACAAGTGTTGGAGTCCTCATAACTTTCCATTTATTTGGGCTTTAGTCACTTTCTGCTTTCATTCACCAATTTTAGTGTTATTAATCATAGTTTGTGTTTTTTCACTTATTAAGTTTATGGTCCATCTATACAGTTAAATCCCACCGAATATGGTCACGTGGTGAAACTTTGTTACGATTGAGGTATTATACATACATAGAATTATGCCACGTACACATGACCGTTTTTCATGATTAGAAAAATGTCATTTTTTTAATTGGTCATTAAAAATGATCGTGTGTAGGCTCCAGAGCATTTTTCTTGACGTGAAAAATGGGCATTAAAAATTTTGAACATGCTCTAATTTTTCTCGTTGTTTTTCACGTCATCGTTTTTCACGTCGTGAAAAACAGTCGCGTGTAGGCTTTAACGACGGGAAAAAAAAGTGCATGCTCAGAAGCAAGTTATGAGACGGGAGCACTCGTTCTGGTAAAACTAGCGTTTCTAATGGAGATAGCACATTTATCACGCTGTAACAGACTGAAAAGCGCAAATCGTCTCTCACCAAACTTTTACTAACACAAAATCAGCAAAAGCAGCCCAAAGGGTGGCGCCATCCGAATGGTACTTCCCCTTTATAGTGCCGTCGTACATGTTGTACTTCACCGTGCTTTGCTCGAGCATTTTTTTTTTTCCTTGTCAATATATCTTTATTGAACAGTATTAAAGACAAGTGTACATTTGGGAACAGTAATAATAAAATTAAATGGTATTGAACAGAAAGTATTTCCGTATCTAGCCTGTGTACAAATAATAACGTAAGTAAATTCGATAGAGGTGGCCCTATAATTAGCCTTTCCCTCCACTTATGGCATAAGAATTAAACAAAATGATAATCAGGAGCATAGAGGTGTTAAACCTGTCTATACTAAAAACTAATAACAGTCCAGGAATTGTGGCTAAGTGCTACTGGCCCTAGGATCTATAGCATACTTTGCTTCTTCTAAGGCTTCCTGAGTAGCGCGTGACTACAAATTTACTAAGTTACTTCATGACTATCCTTATACATCTAATTAGTATGGTAAAGATGGGTGCTTAAGGAAATAAAAGAAAGAAAATCGGTCTTGGGTGAGTAGAAGAAGATGTGAGGGAAATGGAAAAAGGAAGTAAAAAGGAAGAGAAAAAAAAAAAAAAAGAAAAAAGAAAAAAAAGGGGGGGGGAGGAGGGAGGGAAAGAGGGGTCTGCGGGGTCAGAACAGGAGTCTACCAACCTTGTGCATATCAATGAGCCGGACACCAACTAGATGACTGGGCTACCATGGCTTGAGTACTTCTCCATTAAATGTGTTTTGTGTTACATAATCCAGCCAGGGCTTCCATACGCTTTCAAATCTGGTGATTGTGTCAGCTTCAATAGCAGACATCTTGGCATATACCATAGCAACGTTCATTCTGTTAATAACTTCATTCAAGTGTAAGTTTGGAGATTTCCAGGCTTTCGCTATAGTCTGTTTAGCTGCCGTTAGAAGCTGGTTTGTCAAAGTAAAGTGAACGTGCGGGACATTAACCGGTTTTAGGTTAAGTAAGGCCGTTTTTGGGTCCATGGGGATCGTTTTATTCGTGAGTACATTAATTATTTTAAATATCTCTGACCAGAATTTCTGAACTATCGGGCACAACCACCAGGTATGAAAGTAAGTCCCCCTATTTGCGCAATCTCTGAAGCATAATTCTGAGTAGTTACTCGAGAATTTGGCTACCCTAGAAGGGACCAAGTACCACCTGGAAAGTACCTTAAAGTTTGTTTCTGCCGCTAGAACGTTAATCGACATTGTTTTGGTATTGTTCCATATTTGACCCCATTCCTCCGAACTCAGCTCCTCTCCCAAATCTTCTTCCCATTTATGGACATATGGTATTTTGTTATTGCTAGAGTTCGAGAGCAGAAGGAGGTACAATGTGGATATAACTTTTCTAGCGTGCGGGTTATTATTGCATATGGTTTCAAAAGCAGATAGTCGGTTGTTGACTATTGTCGTACATGCTGTGGGTTGGAAGAAATTCTTTATCTGTAGATATCGAAAGATTTCCTTGGGGGGTATTCCATATAATTTGTTCAAGGATGGGAAGGGGATTATTGTTGTCGAGTCGAAGAACCTATATTTCTGTGTACAATCTCGATCCACCCATTCTGTAAAGGATTTAGGGGAGACCCAGGCTGGGTAAAAAGCAGGGTTTTTGATGAAAGACAGCAGGGGGGTTAAAGGGGACATCAGGAGATGTTTATTTTTTACTTTGTCCCATAGGGATAATGTGTGTTTTGTGATGGGATTATTTATGTGTTTCCGTTGTTTTGGGGTGACCCATAACAAATTCGAGGTTGAGATGGGATCACTTTCTATTGCTTCAATTGACACCCAGATCGGTGCTTCTTGCTTGGCGTGATATTTAGTCAGAATAGCTAATTGCGCGGCTTGATAGTATTTTGCAAAATTGGGGAAACCAAGCCCCCCGGCTGTCTTTGGGAGGTGTAAGATTTGTGGTTTGATCCTAGGTTTGGAGGGCCCCCAGACAAAGGAGGAAACTCGTCTTTGGACAATCCGCAGGAAATGTGCAGGTACTGGTATAGGAAGCACTCTAAAGAGGTACAGGAGTTTGGGTAAAATGGTCATTTTTATGGCTGAGACTCTTCCAAACCAAGAAAGAGGGAGTTGTGTCCAGGATTTCATTAAGTTTGTCAGCTGCTTCAGGAGAGCTGGATAATTACAGCTATAAAGATTTGAGACGTCAGCGGTCAAGTGTACTCCCAGGTACGGGATGCTTTTGACTGGCCATTCGAATGGGAGGCCCACTTTGGCGGCCGATAGTTCTGTATGAGAAAGGGAGATGTTGAGTGCTAGGCATTTTTTGGGATTTATTGCCAAACCAGAGATTGACGCAAATTGATGTAGGATTGGGAGTAAGTTGGGCCCCGAGACTTGAGGAGAGGAAAGAAACAACAAAATATCATCAGCGTAAAGGCATAACTTATGCTTTACTCCCCCTAATTCAATACCAAGCACCTTGGGGTCAAGTCTTATCTTTTGGGCTAGGGGCTCAATCAGAAGGGCAAACAGTAACGGGGATAACGGGCAACCCTGTCTGGTCCCCCTTTGGATATCAAACATTTCCGACTTGTAGCCTGCATATTTGACATATGCTTTCGGGTTTCGATAAAGTTGCAGAACCCAGCTTATAAAGTTGGGGCCGAAGCCCCATTTTTTCAGTGCAAATTCCATATACGCCCATGAGACTGAGTCAAATGCCTGTCTGACATCCAAAGAGAGAAAACAGGCAGGGATCTTCCTTTTTTTAGCTATACATGCCAACAGGCTTGCTCTCCTGATGTTATCGCCTGCTTGCCTGCTGGGCATGAAGCCTACTTGGTCCCGGTGAATCAAGGATCCTATTGTTTTGTTTAGCCTATTGGCCAATATTTTACCGAGTAACTTCACGTCTGTGTTTAGCATGGATATCGGACGGTAGTTGTCACATAGGGTTGAGTCAGAGTGTGGCTTGGGTATCATGCAGATAGTGGCTGTGAGGGACTCCTGCCTAAAGGATTTCTGGCTCAATAAATCATTGAAGGCCACCACCATCATTGGGGAAAGTTGATTACTAAACGTTCTATAGTATCTCGCGGTGAATCCATCCGGGCCCGGACGTTTATTTAATTTTAGCTCTTTAATGGCGCACATGACATCTTCTTGCGTGATTGGTGCATCCAACAAATTTTTGTGTGATTCATTTAGTCGAGGCAATTGCAAATTGGTAAAAAAGGCATCCGCTTCCCTTTCGCTAAAAGAGTTTGATTCCGTGTACAGTTTTTTAAGATGTGTGCTAAATTTTTGCACAATTTTGACTGGGTTACTAGAGAAGTTGCCATTTGTTGTTTTAAGATGTATTGGTTTATAGTTTTTATTGATGGAATTGAGTGATCTCGCAAGAAGAGTGCCTGATTTATTGGCTTTATTATAGAAAGAGTGTTTGCGCCTAAGTATCATCTTATCAGCCGTGTCCGTAAGAAATAGGTCTAATTCCGTTCGTGCTTTGTCCAGCCGGGCTTTTGTCACGGGTGTGTGACTGTGTTGGAAGGCCATGAAGGCTGTCTCATGTTCTTTCTCTAATTTGTGGAATAATTGTTTCCGCTCCCTTTTAAGGATCCCCATTTGCCTTTGTATTTTCCCCCGTAGCACTGGTTTGTGTGCCTCCCAGAGCGTAAGCGAGGAGACATCGGGTGATGTATTAAGTGTTATATACTCGTCTAAATCTTGTTCTATTATTGTCCTATAGGAGGGATGTTTAAGAATAATGTCAGGTAAATACCATGTCGGGTCTTGTTTTTTGGGGATCATAGAGGATAGGACAGTGAGGACTGCATTATGGTCGGACCACGGAATTGGAATGATGCTTGAGTCCAGGACTTCTGGCAGCATGCCAATCGACAGAAATATATGGTCTATGCGGCTAGACGATTTATGGGGGTTCGAGTAATAGGTATAACCACGTTTGGTGGGGTTTGTTTCCCTCCATGAATCCGCTAAATTATATTTTGCCAGTAGGCTGGAAAGGTTCCATTTATTCTGGTGGGACGGGGAAAAGGGCGTTTTGTCAAGAAAAGGGAGGAGAACTTGATTAGAGTCTCCAGAGATGAAGATGGACCCAAATTTATGTGCGTTTACTACTTGCAGGAGATGCGACATAAATGGTAGGGGATTTAAATTAGGTGCATAGTATGAGACTACTGTTATTGCGTTGTCCAATAAATGACCAGTTAGGATGAGATATCGGCCCTCGGGGTCTATGATTTCTGATTTAATAGTGAATGGCGTAGATCTGTGAAATGCTATAAGGGTACCTCTTTTTTTGGATTGGGCTGATGCAGTGTAAACCTGTGGGTAGGAGGCGTGGAAGAACTTAGGGGTCGTATTAGGGGTGAAATGTGTCTCCTGTAAACATAAAATGTGCGCTTTCTTGGTTTGGAAGTATCTGAAAGCTTTAACTCGTTTCTGCGGTATGTTTAAGCCCTGCACGTTCAAGGTTAATACATTTAGGGGAGCCATGGTAGCCTAACCATCATGTGCTTCTTACCTTGGTGTCCTGCGCATCGACATCCCGAACTGAGCCCCGCAGACTGGGGAGGGGGAGGAAGGGGGGGGTAACTGAGAACGATAGCCTTCAAAGAAAAAGACAAAACGTTATAAATGAACAAAACAATGCACAAATCAACAAACAACGTGCATACAAATCTGGCCCGTGATCGGGGAGGGAGAACCCGATCAGGGGAAAAGGGGGTCCACGTCTGATCCTCGCAGGTGGTTGCGGAGACCAGAGGGGAACCAATGGTGGCGCAAGTGGGTTCCGTGCCCTGGAGACCCGCTGCCTAAAACATTTGCATTTTTTTTTTTCACGATCGTGTGTATGCAATGCCGGCTTAACAAGAAAGCATGTCAGTCAATGTAAAGTGACTAGATGCATTTATTTCAGGTCCTAGTCCTAGTTCTCTTTTTCCATACCTTCACATGCCTTTTGGAGCACACGGGGAGTCCTGAAATAAGTGTTTCTTCAATACACAAGAGTCAACACTGGTAGCATAAAGGGCTGGTCTGCCTCCTCCCATATTCCCATTGGTCACTATATGAGAGGATTTGCAAGCCCCCAACATTACCAGGAGGTGTTGAAGTTTGTAAATAAGAGGGTTTCTGAGCCTTTAGGCACTTTATGTTTGTGCTAACTTGACTTTTTTGCCATGTGTTGTTAATTTGTACATCCCATTGAATAACTGTTTATCTAGAGATCTACAAAATTAAAGCGAATTTTTTTTCCGTGTACCTTGCTGGAGATTGCATTTCCAGTGCTGTTTTGCCAAAGTTTGAATCCAATGCTAGGATTGGGGAGGAAGTTATTAGGCTGTTGCAAACAGTATAAATCAATGAGAATTATGGGCCAGATCCACAAAGAGCCACCGTAACTTAAATATTCTGATTTAAGTTACACTGCTGCAAAATTTCTACCTAAGTGCCCGATCCACAAAGCACTTACCTAGAAATTTTCGGCTGTGTAACTTAAATCCGGCCGGCGCAAGGCGTTCCCAATTCAAATGGGGCGAGTCCCATTTAAATTAGGCGCGCTCCCGCGCCGGACGTACTGCGCATGCTCGTGACGTCATTTTCCCGATGGGCATAGCGCGAAATTACGTTACGCCGTGTTTTGTGAATCGCGCCGGGTAAAAAAAGTTGCGTCGGGAAAAAAAAAAGATACGGTGGGAAAAAAAAAAAAATAAAAAAAAATAAATCAGTGTCACTGCAAAGAAGGGTATACTTTTACAAGGTGTAAACAGTTTACACTTTGTAAAAGCAGCCCTAATTTTACGATTGCAACGTAAGTATTTATGGAGATTTCACGAAGCTAAACCACTTCGTGGATCTCCGTAAGTGCTCATTTGCATACGCGAAGCGGCATTTCGACTCGAAATGCCCCCAGCGGCGGATGCGGTACTGCATCCTAAGATCCGGCAGTGTAAGTCCCTTACACATACCGGATCTTCTGCCTATCTTTGGGAAACTGATTCTGTGGATCAGTTCCAAAGATAGAAACAGGGATACGACGGCGTATCCCTTTTGAGGATCTGGCCCTATGTTTTTGTTGCGATTTCATGTACTGTTTTACTTTTATCACTAGTTGTTCTTGTACATGCAACAAATAGTCTCTCCTAAGCGGATCTACCTGTACACTTAATCCTCTGTTTAGTACCACTTGCACTCTTTTTTACCATGATACTTTCTGTTTTGTTGACTTTTCAGTGTTTCAGTATAGAGTAGTGTCCACTGGTATTATTTTACAGCCAACTGTTAACATTATATTATGTTTATGTTCGGTTACAACATTGATGTGTATACGATTTGACTAGCTGCCTTTTCCCTATAGTTATGGACACTGGCATGCTATTTCTGCTGCAAGGAATATCTGAATAAATATAGTTGTCATGTACACCGACATGAAGGATGCTTACATGGACTTTAGTAAATGCTTTCTTTTTTACCAATGTTTTATTATACAATAAAAAAAAAGATTTTTGTTTCTTAAAGTGATTGTAAAGTCAATTGTTTTTATTAAAATGACAAATATACTTACCTGCTTTGTGCAGTGGTTTTGCAGAGGGCTGCCAAGATCCTCCTCTTCTCGGGTCCTTGGCTGGAGCTCCTGGCCCCTCCCTCCTGTTCAGTGCGACTACAGCAAGCAGCTTGCTATGGTGGCACCCGAGCTGCAGCTCTGTGTATCCATATTTATATATACACAGTTCTGTGGTTTGGCCACACCCCCTCTCTTTGTTGATTGGCTAACTGAGTTTGACAGCAGCAAGAGCCAGTGGCGCCACTGCTGTGTCTCTGCCAATCAGGAGGGAGAGTCTCGGATGGACGTGGTACTCGTGGACATTGCTGGATAGAGATGTGGCTCATATAAGTATTAGGGGGGCTGAGGGGGGCTACTGCACACAGAAGGCTTTTTATCTTACTGCATAGAATGCAGTAAGATAAAAACCTTGGGCCAAATTCTCAAAAACGCCGCCTAACTTAACTTTCAGCAGTTAAGTTACACAGGCGTTAAATTTCTACCTAAGTGCCCGATCCACAAAGCACTTACCTAGAAATTACACGCCATGTAACTTAAGTGCCTCCGTCGCAAGGTGGTCCTCCTCTCCGGGGGGGCGATTACAATTTAAATGAGGCGCGCTCCCACGGGGGCCGTACTGCGCATGCGTGTGACGTAATTTTCCCGACGTGCAGCGCGCGAACGTAATTTACGCCGGGCTTTGTGGATTGCGACGGGACAATAAAGTTGCGACGGGTGAAAAAAAAAATACGCGCCGGGAAAAAAAATTCAAATTTAAAAAAAAATTGCGGCGATCGAAAAAAAGGTCTGGTTTTACATGGTGTACTAACTTTACACATTGTAAAACCAGCCCTAATTTAACGCGTGCAAATCGTAACTTACGCAGAAAACACAAAGCTTAAAAGCTTTGTGGATCTGCTTAAGTACTCATTTGCATACGCTAGCCGGCATTTCGACTCGAAATGCCCCCAGCGGCGGATGCGGTACTGCATCCTAAGATCTGACAGTGTAAGTGTCTTACACATGTCAGATCTTCTGCCTAACTTTGGAAAAATCCTTTTGAGGATCGTTTCCAAAGTTAGGCACAGGGATACGCAGGCGGAACAGCAGTTCCGCCTGCGTATCTCCTTTGAAGATTTGGCCCCTTCTGCCTTTACAATCACTTTAAAGCTGAACTCCAGACAACCAGCTAAGCACACAGATGAAAAACATAAAGGAGCACCCGTCCACGCCGACTTTCTTTCTTTCTTCTCTTCACTTTTCTTTCTTTCTTCCTTATTTCCTCCTAACTCTTACTTTCACATTTCTCCTTCCCCGTCCTCATCTCTTGGGACTTCCCTACCCCCATACTAAAACATTTTGTTTTTGCATACAAGGGCGGTACTGTGACGTGCGACCCCTAATTAGCCAATGGTTCTCTAACTTTGAACCTACAGAGTACGAATTGTTGTTTTGCACTACTCTTGGAATAGAGTAGTTTTCTCTGTTATTTTGGATTTATTTATCCTTAACTGTTATGTTCCCAGTAGCCTTCGCTATAATATCCTCCCCCATTATGTTTTATTTGATTTCAAGTCATTTGTGCTCGGATAATTTTCCGGTGTTGTTTGTACTCGCTGTATCCAAGATGTACCAATGTATCTCCGCCATTGTTTTAAGCGGAAATGTTTGATATTTTACTCTGTATTCTTTATTTTTCAATAAAAATATTTGAACAGAAAAACATAAAGGAGAGCTGTAATACTTGGCAAATGATTTTTATTTATACAGTGCTTTACAAATTGTACATTCACATCAGTCCCTGTCCTCAAGGAGCTTACAATCTAAGGTCCTTACTTCATACTAGGGCCAATTTAGACAGGAGCCAATTAACCTACCAGCATCTCTTTGAAGTGTGGGAAGAAACCCGCACAAGCCCAGGAAGAACATGTAAACTCTTTATATAGTATCTCACAAAAAAGTGTGTACACCACTCACATTTTTGAAAATATTTTATTATATATTTTCATGTGACAACACTGAGGAAAGGACACTTTGCTACAATGTAAAGTAGTGAGTGCACAGCTTGTATATAAGTGTAAATTTGCTGTCCCCTCAAAAAACTCAACACACAGCCATTAATGTCTAAACCGCTGGCAACAAAAGTGAGTGCACCCCTAAGTGAAAATTTCCAAATTGCCCCCAAAGTATTTTGTGTGGCCACCATTATTTTCCAGCACGGCCTAACCCTCTTGGGTATGGAGTTCACCAGTGCTTCACAGGTTTCCACTGGAGTCCTATTCCACTCCTCCATGATGACATCACCAAGCTTGTGAATGTTAGAGACCTTGCGTTCCAACACCTTACGTTTGAGGATGCCCCACAAATGCTCAATAATAAGGTTTTGGTCTGGAGACAATGCTTGGCCAGTTCATCACCTTTACCCTCAGCTTCTTTAGCAAGGCAGTGGTCATCTTGGAGGTGTGTTAGGAGTTGTTATCATGTTGGAATACTGCCCTGTGGTCCAGTCTCCAAATGGAAGGGGATCATGTTCTGGTTCAGTATGTCAGTACATGTTGGCATTCATGGTTCCATTGAACTGTAGCTCCCCAGTGCCGGCCGCACTCATGCAACCCCAGACCATGACACTCCCACCACCATGCTTGACTGTAGGTAAGACACACTTGTCTTTGTACTCCTCACCTGGTTGCAGCCACACACGCTTGACACCATCTGAATCAAATACGTTTATCTTGGTATCATCATACCACAGGACATAGTTCCAGTAACCCATGTCCTTAGTCTGCTTGTCTTGTGCATCATCTTTAGAAGAGGCTACCTTCTGGGACGACCATGCAGACTAATTTGATGCAGTGTGTGGCGTATAGTCTGAGCACTGACACCCCTTCCACCTCTGCAGCAATGCTGGCAGCACTCATACATTTATTTCCCAAAGACAACCTCTGGATATAATGCTGAGCATGTGCACTCAACTTCTCCATGGCGAGGCCTGTTCTGAGTGGAAACTGTCCTGTTAAACTGCTGTATAGTCTTGGCCACTGTGCTGCAGCTCAGTTTCAGGGTCTTGGTAATATTCTTATAACCCAGACCATCTTTATGTAGAGCAACAATTCTTTTTTTACAGATCCTCAGAGAGTTCTTTGCCATGAGGTGCCATGTTGAGCCCCATTGTCATCCAGCAATGTGCACGAGAGCATTGGCTCTCCGGGAACTCTCCGTGGCTCCTGCTGCTGTCAATCACAGACAATGAGCCAATGAGAAGTAAAAAGGGGCAGGGCCGTGCCATGGCTCTGTGTGTGAATAGACACGCAGGGCAGCGGCTCAGCAAGCTGCTTTCTCTGGGGGCACTCAACAGAAGGGAGGGGTCATGAGCTCTGAAAGGGGAACCCGAGAAGAGCAGAATTGGGGCAGCTATGTGCAAAACCAAGGTAAGTATAACATGTTTGTTATTTAAAAAAAAAAAAAATAATTGCCTTTTATATCACTTTAAGATTACAGAGCTCTGAAATCGAAGTCCTAGAGGAAACACTTTGTCAAATTACCCAGTTGTTTGGCAGCACATGCATATATCCTGCACTATAGTCCAGTAAGACCAGACCCTCATCTATCTCTGCTTTAGGTAGACCTCGACAGCATTAGGGAATTGTGGCCAGCCAGTCAGCAACCTGTGTGCTTGACAAAATGAGTTGAACTTAACACGCATTACCCTCTCACTTGAAATAACATTATCAATTTTTAGTATATAATAGCAGGATAGGATTTATAAATATAGGCAGACTGTCTGATTGAATTGCTCGTTGAACACTTTGAAATGATTAAAACTGGAGTTCATACATTATTTCTAATTCATATTCCTCCGGTGAATAATAAGCTGATTTGCAGTTTATGGAATTTAATGTTGGTGCTGAATCTCAATGGCATTAATGCATATATTAAAACTGTCAATTCCGTATTTGCTAGTGAGTTACAGATATCAGCTGGTCTTCTTCAGTTCATATTGAGAGGATAATACTTTGGGCTCTTTCGTTTTCCTTCTTTGCTTATAAAAATAAGCTAGATAAATAGCTAATGTTACCGTTAATATAAAATGCTGCATCACTCTGCAAAACAGTTTGGTTCGGGGTTGTCCTCGTAAGCATTCTACCTGCAGCTGCAAATGTTTAGCAAAGCTTATGCATACTTAGCAGTACTTACAGAATGTTAAAGCAGAAGTTAAATAGTAGAAGTAAAAAAAAATGTAAAAGACAGATGCAAACAAAGCGAGAATTTGATGCAATACCTTCAATCCAGGGCTGTCTCCACAGTACTTCTTTGAAGCCACAATATGTTGTCCTCTGGGTTGAATGACAGCTAGCATCATTCAAATTACTTTTTCTGAGTTCAAGATGTACTGCACCCATCCTTATCCTGTTTTTGCACAGTGAGGGAGAGGCAACACATAGCGATGAGCTCATTTCTGTTACTTTGCTCTCTCCTCCTATTAGCATGCTCCGTATCAGTGCATGGACTAATTGGCTACTTGTATTGTCTCTTCTTCTCACACTATAAACAGCCATCACTAAAGAGCAGACCATTGTCTGGACCCAAATCTAGTGATAGTCCTATTCCAACTGAAATCCAGCAAGCCAATCCCAGCACACGTTCCCTTTCTCCTTTGCAGTCATTGGTTGCTAGAATTTCCGGTATCCTAACAACCAAAGATTTAACATGCTTACCCTGCCCCTAGCACCACTGGAGGATGAAGTGGAACTTCCTCCATCCAGACCTGCAGCCTGCTTCGTTTCCTGGCTCCCATCTTCTGCCTAGTGCTAAAAGATATGGGGCCGGATTCAGAAAGCCTGGCGTTACTTTGTGCGGGCGTAGCTTATCTCATATACGCTACGACGCCGTAACCTAGTGAGGCAGTTCTGTATTCAGAAAGAACCTGCGCCCTAAGTTACGATGGCGTAGCGCATGTGGTCCGGCGTAAGCCCGCGTAATACAAATTATCCAGGCAGTGGGCGTGTTGTATGTTAATCAAGGCTGACCCCAAGTAAATGACGTTTTTGACTTGAGGCGCATGCGCTGTCCGTGAACGTATCCAAGTGCGCATGCTCCAAATTACGCCGCAAATAGTCAATGCTTTCGACGTGAACGTAAGTTACGTACAGCCCTATTCGCGTACGACTTACGAAAACGACGTAAACGACGCAAAATTCGACGCTGGCCCGATGTCCATACTTAACATTAGCTACGTCTCATAGAGCAGGGGTAACTTTACCCTGGAAAAAGCCTTACGTAAACGGCGTAAAAAAATGCGCGGGGCGGACGTACGTTTCTGAATTGGCGTATCTCGCTAATTTGCATATTCAAGACGGAAATCAACGGAAGCGCCACCTAGCGGCCAGCGTAAAATTGCACACAATTATACGCTGGCGTATGCTACTTACGTCGGTGGAGGAAGCCTATTTTTTCAACATATCTGCTTTTGAGAATCGGCGTAAAGAAACGACGGCGCAGATTTGAAATTACGGCGGCGTATCTGGAGATACGCCGCCGTAAGTTGTATCTGAATCCGGGCCATGGTGTGCAATGTGATAGGGACATCTGATGTAAAGGGGCACTCTCATGGGGGCACCTATTGTAAGGGGGCACTCTGATGGGGAAACCTGATGTATGAGGGCACTCTGATTGGGAAACCTGATGTAAGCGGGCACTCTGATGGGGACATCTGATGTAAGGGGCATTCTGATGGGATCACCTGATGTAGAAGGGCAATCTGATGGGGACACCTGATGTAAGAGGGCACTCTGATAGGGACATCTGATGTAAAGGGGCACTCTCACGGGGGCACCTATTGTAAGGAGGCACTCTGATGGGGACACCTGATGTAAGAGGGCACTCTGATGGGGACACCTGGTGTAAGGGGGGCACTTTGATGGGACACCTGACAGGGGAGCACTGTATTGGGGGGGTCTATTTGTTAAAGCAGTAGTTAACAGAACTAGGAGAAATGGAGAAAAATCAGATAAGGGATTGATGGGAAGGTGAGGGAAGTGGATTGAGGAGCGGGTTGGAATCTACAGAGTTTGTTTTTGTATGTGGATAAAAGCAAAATAAAAAAAAATAAAAAGTGTTATTACCTAAAACAGACACAGCTGTGTAAAGCTGAGTGAGGAACCACCAAACTCTGCTACTAAGGTGAAGTTGTGGAAGACAATTTCATGTCACAGGTTATACACCATGGTAAGACTGAGCACAGCAACAAGACACAAGGTAGTTATACTGCATCAGCAAGGTCTTTCCCAGGCAAAGATTTCAAAGCAGATGGATGTTTCAAGATTTTCTGTTCAAGCTCTTTTAAAGAAGCAAAAAAGAAGCGGGAGCCATTGAGGACTGTAAATGCGATGGTCGGCCAAAGCAGCAGATGAAAGACACATTATGCTTACTTCACTTTAACATGCAGTGCCATCAGCACAGAACTAGTGGGAGCCAGGCAGGGGAAGACTGACAACTCATGGGCAATAGGAGATTATGGGGCCCCCAGGCAATAGGAGAATTTGGGGCCCCCAGGCAATAGATTATGGGGCCACACATTATACACACACACATACAGTACACACACACAATATACTCACACAGTATACACACACAGTTTACACACACAGTATACACACACACACATACAGTATACACACACAGACACACAATATACACACACAATATACACACACAGTATACATACACACGCTGAAAAGGTACTGGAGAGACGGGGCAGCTATAATCTTGGGATTAAAAAAAAAAAAACACAGATTTTTACATACTGTCTTTGGTTTTACTGAGGCTGGCAACCCAAATGGTTAGTCCGCCCCTGGACCCAGGTATACCAATCTACTGTCTAGGGAGAAGTTCAGCCAGAAGTGGTCTTCATTAAAGAATTGTGGCCAAAAACCATACCGTTGACTATGCACAACAACATTGGAACTAGGATGCAGAATAATGGCAGTGGGTGCTCTGGACTGATGAGTCAACATTTTTAATATTTGGCTATCGTAGGAAGCAGTTTGCTTGCCAAAGGATTGTAGAGAGGTACAATAATGAGTGTCTTCAAGCAACCCTAAAGCATGACGGAGGTTCTTTGCAATTAAAGATTTGGTCAGGAACAACGGTGTCCTCAATTCTAAGAAATACAGGCAGACAATTATCCATTATGCCATACCATTAGGGAAGCATGTAATTGGCCCTAAATGTATTCTGCAGCAGGATAGTGACCCCAAACATACATCTAATGTCATTAAGAACTATCTTCAGCAAAAAGAAGAACAAGGAGTCCTGTAAGTGATGGTTTGGCCCCCAATGAGCCCTGATCTCAACATCATTAAGCCTGCCTGGGATTACATGAAGAGACAGAAGGATTTGAGGCAGCCTACATCCACAGAAGATCTGTGATTAGTTCTCTAAGATGTTTGGCACAACCTACCTACCAAGTTCCTTCAAAAACTGTACCTAGAAGAATGGATGCTGTTTTGAAGGCAAAGAGTGGTCACACCATATGCTGATTTGACTTGAATTTCTCTTCTGCTTTTTTTTTTTTTTATTCTTTTTTTAATTGATAAAAATAAACCGTTAACAATTTCTGAAATCATGCTTAATTTACATTTTCCCATATCTGCCTAAAACCTTTGCACAGTACTGTGTTTACCAGCATAGCACAGCATGCGATTCAGACCTCTGCTGGAAGAAAAGGTTACTGCCTAGACCTCTTTGAATTTTATTATAATACCCATGCTCTAAACGTTGCTATACCAGGGCAACACATTGCTGATTTCAAGTCAAATTCAGGTACTTACAGTTGAAAATAAATTTACTGACGCAATGATGCTCAATTTTTTTTTTTTTTTTATGTCATTATTTTTTACAGATGCGTGTACTGCACTGTATATGTCATGATGCTAATGCTTTTATTTTCTGATCCAACTATCTGCTAAAGCAAGGCTATATCTGTCTCACTGATGGCTTGTGTCTGAGCAAAGCAGCGTAATCCCACTACAAACAGATTCAATTTGATCACCTTTAGCCCAATGTTCCCCATTGAGTTCATTTATCTCTGCTGTACGCAGAAGTCAGAACTCTCTGACACCTTGCTGAGCACAGAAAGTATTTAGGAGATCATTTCCATCAACAGGCTAAAACAACAATTTGATAGAGATAGTAGAAGTCATGCAGTCATTCCTGGAAAATAGCAAGTGCTTGTTTATAGCACAAATAGACCCTAGAATAAGGGATCTTATATCTTATACACCATGAAAGTACCATTCCAGGAAAACAGCTAAATACACAGTTGAAATAAATATGTTTTTATTGTTTTTACCTGAAAATGGACCATAATTTCACAACGCCAATGCTGTCATTTACAAACCTTTTTAGTAGGGTGACCAGACATCCCCGGTTTCAGGGGACAGTCCCCTGATTGAGCACACTGTCCCCGGGCCAAGTCTGTCCCTGGTTTTGTCCCCAGATTGGATTTATTGGGGGCAGGGGCAATTTCAAAAACAATGGGCCAGATTCATAAAGACTTACGACGGGCGTATCAGTAGATATGCCGTCGTAAGTCTTAATCCGCGCCGTCGCAACTTTAAGCGTATGCTCAAACTGAGATACGCTTAAATGTTGCTAAGATACGGCCGGCGTAAGTCTTCTACGCCGTCGTATCTTAACTGCATATTTACGCTGGCCGCTAGGCATATTTACGCCTAGAATATGTAAATCAGCTAGATACGCCTATTCACGAACGTACGCCCGGCCGTCGCAGTAAAGATACGCCGTTTACATAAGGGGTTTTCAGGCGTAAAGATAAACCACCAAAACAATGGCGCAGCCAATGTTAAGTATGGACGTCGGAACCGTGTAAAATTTTTCAAGTTTTACGTCGTTTGCGTAACTCGTCTGTGAATGGGGCTGGCCGTAAGTTACGTTCACGTCGAAAGCATTGACGATTTGCCGACGTGATTTGGAGCATGTGCACTGGGATACGTCCACGGACGGCACATGCGCAGTTCGATCAAAACGTCATTTACGTGGGGTCACACTTAATATACATAAAACACGCCCACAGCTTCAACATTTGAATTAGGGGGGCTTACGCCGGTCCTAATGCGATACGCCGCCGTAACTTCGGCCGCAAAATCTTTGAGAATACCATACTCGCCTCTCAAAGTTACGGCGGCGTAGCGTATATGAGATACGCTACGCCCGCCTAAAGGTATGTGAATCTAGCTAAATCAGTGCAGAATTAAAATAAAAAAAATAGAATTACACACCCCCGCTCCGCTGTGCCTGCTAGCTTAGGGGGGTTGTATTTTTCCCATTATCTGTGCCCCTTTCTGATGATCATGTGCTGGTCGGAGCGGAGGGAATATTTCTGCAGTTTCGGGCACATGTCCATTCAGCTTCTCTCGCATTTTCTTCTGCCTTGGCTCAAATCCTGGCCAGCCACTTGCTTATCTCCTTGCCTTCCCTGGCGGAGTGATCTTCCTCTGCTCCCCATCCAGTAGTAGCTGGGGGCCGGAAGAGTAAGACTGTGAGATGGGCGGCGACGGGCAGAGTCTCTGATTGTTGCCATTACTAGTAAAGAAAAAATATGTCCCGGATTTCATTTTAAAAATCTGGTCACCTTATTTTTTAGGTAGGTGAGAAACGTCTTTTCTGCTTTAGAAATTCACATTCTTATGTTACCACTCCATGTCCAGTCTAATCATTGTATATTAAGTCAGGATCATCACCACTGTCTAACGAGCAGGGAGTTGATCCAGGAAGCAATAAAGCTAAGCCAAGAAGTACCCAGGAGTGATCGTCCCGACTAACAGAGGTATGTGTACTGATAATGGCTTACTAAATTTAGGAAGCCTTTGGTTGCTAACGTGTTTAAATAGCCCAAACTTTTCCTTTTAATTTTGGATAGAGTAGGGAAAGTCTAAAAATCCTGCAAGTTTACTTTTTTTTTTTTTCTTTCTTTTTTTTTTTTTTAAACCACCTCAGCTTTTACCAAATTCTAGAGACCAGCTCATGATTTGATGCTTCTTACGTCTCGATTTGTGGTTTGCATCATGTGTGGTACTGTATATATTCTGTGCTCCTTTGTTTTTTTTTTTGTTTTTTTTAAAGTAGCCTAGCGCAAAAACAGAAAAAAAACCTGGCTTTTTCATATACTTCAAGTTGTGACAGTAGCCACTTTTTTTTAGCAAGTTTACTTTTAAACAGGGGTTTTTCTCTCAGAAAACAGGTACAGGAACTAAACTTTGATCCCTCTTCCCCCCACACACACCCTCCAAATTACATCAAATAGTGGGTGTGGGTAAATTTTCAGCAGATGGGAGGGCCTTATGGGGTCATTAAATACCAGGGGGTAGATCCACAAAGAAAGTACGCCGGCATATCTATTGATACGCCGGCGTAATTTCAAAATTCCCGCGTCGTATCTTTGTTTTGAATCCTCAAAACAAGATACGACGGCATCTGGGTTAGATCCGACAGGCGTACGTCTTCATACGCCTTCGGATCTTAGATGCAATTTTTCGGCGTCCGCTAGGTGGCGTTCCCGTCGTAATCCGCGTTGAGTATGCAAATTAGCTATTTCCGATGATCCACGAACGTACGACCGGCCGTCGCATTTTTTTTACGTCGTTTCCGTTCGGCTTTTTCCGGCGTATAGTTAAAGCTGCTATCTGGTGGCGTACTCAATGTTAAGTATGGCCGTCGTTCCCGCATATAATTTTGAAAATTTTACGTTGTTTGCGTAAGTCGTCCGTGAATTGGGCTGGACGCCATTTATGTACACGTCAAAAACAATGACGTTCTAGCGACGTCATTTGGAGCAATGCACCCTGGGAGTTTTGACGGATGGGGCATGCGCAGTTCATTCGGCGTAGGGACGCGCTTCATTAAAATGAAACACGCCCCCTACCCGCCCAATTTGAATTCCGCGCCCTTACGCCGCGAGAGATACACTACGCCACGGTAACTTACGGCGCAAATTCTTTCAGGATTCAAAGAAAAGAAAAGTAAGTTACATCGGCGTAGCGTATCTCACATACGGAGTGCATAACATACATGTTCAAAAAGGAGATTGTACTACACTGGGTAGTGACATGGCGGACTTTCAAAGGCAATCACAGGGACATTTTAAGTGATATAAAAATATATATTTAATTACAAAAATACAAATATACAAATAAATTTCAATAAATGTTGAGAAAAATACATAAATACATATTGAGCAATATATTTATCTCGCCGACGCGTTTCGCCTTGCGGCTTCTTCGGGACGAGCTTTGAGATTTTATGACAAGAAGATATTGCTACTTGTATACGTCTGAAAAGAAATATACATTTGTAACATACAGACAACATAGAAACATGATCCAATAAAATATTGAGAGCCAACACGCAACAAAAAGACTCAAAGAAATACCAATAGAGAACGTCATTTGATGACGAAACGCGTCTGGGAAGGACAGGCGGTGTCGTCACCGCGTTTTGAGGAGGAAGGGCTCCGTTTCAACTTGCCGGCCGGCTTGTTTTTCGTTTTTAAACTGTATGCTGCCAAGCTGTTTTTATTCTGATGCTGTGTAAGTACCTCTCAACCGTACTTCATTACATTTTTATAAACTGAATTACGCTATGGTGCACCCCTCTTTTGTTTTCTAAATCTTGCATATGGGAGAGTGTCATCTGGCGTGTTCCTGAGTGCTGCTTCCTCCATTGTGATCTATCATCTGGTGGACTAAAGGCCGCGGCTGGGTTATAGCCACATGCACTATTGGCTTACCCTCTGGTAAGCAGCCACTTTTTACTGGTGAAGGGATCACTTCAGACAATGCATTTCCTCACTTAGTGGTGGTCTGATAAGGATTTATTACATGAGAGTGTCTGCTGGAGGATTCGTTTTAAACTACAATCTTTTTCATAATAACATTTATTGTGGACTATTTTTATCCTTACGGACTGTATTCTCATCATTATAGGGGTTATCCCCTATGATCAAACGTTTGTCTGCAGCCTTTGTATTTTTGATTAGCGCAGTTTTTTTGTTTACAATACCAATAGGTTGGTGGCCATCCACATCCATCAAGGATCATTGGAATCACAGGTAAAGAGGTACCAAGTGATGCGTTGGTAAGCTGTTGAAACAAATATAAATAACCAAAAGCATATATACATATATGTACAAATACTATATGCATATATAAATGCATGCTGGTGTATTGGCTTGATAGAGATGGAACAATGGAAAACCTACCCCAATGGGAGGAGAAAAGAATCTCCTAATGATGTAAAGGGGCCACAGCGAGAGTAGATTGCTGATTCTAGGATGAAAGGATAAATATGTAAAGCCGTGTATAGCCTGGCAAGGATGGAGTATAAATAAAAGCAAAAAGCAAATAAAATAAAATAAATACTAGATGTCAAAATTACAGAGGCAGCCCATTTACCTGAATATAATATTGGATTATGTTTCTATGTTGTCTGTATGTTACAAATGTATATTTCTTTTCAGACGTATACAAGTAGCAATATCTTCTTGTCATAAAATCTCAGGAGGGCGTGGCTTGGCGCGCGATGCGAATGGCAGCAGTGTGAAGGAGCTCCGGCAACTCGTGAGACCTAGGAGCTGAAAAAAGGCCAGCTACAGGGTGACTATGCCCTCCCAACTTCGCAGAGGATCACACAACCGTTCCCTGCGATCATCGAACACCCCTAAACGAAAAACCACGCCGACTAACCTCTGCAAATTCGGCTTCACCAGCAGTAACAAGGCCTCCAAGATGGCGCCACCGCATAGACTGCACATGGAGGAAGACCTAGACGAGGATGACGAGGTTTCCCTACCGGCCTCTGAGGAATCTTCCAGAGGTAACGACACAAACGACAGCCCTCTGACATACGCTATGATGGCAGATATTGCGGCAGACATCAAAAACTCCTTTGCTATGGCCATCACGGACATTAAATCGGAGCTCATGCGGCTCTCTGAGCAGATAGCCGTGACGGAGCGCGCGGGGAAGAGACGGGACAGAGCCCTGCTCAGACTCGACGAAATAACTGCCAACCACAACCACCACCTCATTGACATGAACAGGCATATCGAGGACATTGACAACAGGGGGAGAAGACATAACATCCGGGTGAGGGGTGTACCTGAGACGGTGAACCCAGACCAAGTGAGGCCTACCCTAACCGCCATCTTTAACAACCTGATGGATAGGCCGGAGCAATCCCCGATTGAGCTCGATAGAGCTCACAGAGCCCTAAGACCCAGAGCCCCGGACAACAACCCCCCCAGAGACATTATATGCTGCCTCCCGAACTTTGGCCTGAAGGAGGAGATTCTCCGGAAGGCTAGGATGGCGGAACAGGTCACACATGAAGGAGCTGTACTACAACTATTCCAGGACCTGTCCCCCATCACACTGAGGAACAGAAGAGCCCTGAAACCCCTTCTTGAAGTCCTCCGAGAGAAAAATGTGCCCTATAGGTGGAAGTTTCCCTTCGCGCTACAGGCCAACTATATGGGCAAACAACACCTGCTCAGGATACCAGGAGAACTACAGAAGTTTTGTGAAAACCTGCAGATCGCACCAGTGAACCTACCGGACTGGTATGCAGAGTTTCTCCTTCCCCCGCCGGTCAACAACCCCCAACAGTCGCCGGGACCACCATCACTACTCTCCCCACTCCAACAAAGGTCCCGACGTACCGACCAGAATGACCGCTTTAGCAACTCGCCTGCTACCTCTAGGAGCTCCAAAAGTCCCAGAATGAAGGAAGCACAGAGATTCTGAAACATTTTTGAACCGCGATCATCCAGATTTTTCCTCCCCGAAGAGCCCTCAGTAACCTGTAGCAAGTTTGACAACCTCCAGTTCCAGATTTTGGTCTGTTTTTGATCATCTCGTCTGACCTCGGGGTTTTTCTTTGTTCTTATTTTTCCTTTTTTGCAATTTTTTCTTTTACCCTTCTATCTAAGCCACAGCTCACACAATTCAATCCATGGTACACTATGAGTGAGAATCCCCAGTTCCTCCACCAGATGGAGCATGAGCTCTGAATTTGTCACCACGGCTGGCTCAAGAAGGAAACTTCAACACAAGCACTATTATCACTATACAGGAACTAACACTCTAATTGTTCTGGTCTTTCTGCTGTGATAAGATCCCCATCACCGCAGTTTACTGTCACCTGTATCACATTTCATGCAGGGGAATGACTGAACTACTGCAGCTGACCCTAAACCTTAAACCACACGCTCTTAGATATACGCAGATTTATACAACATAGCTACAGGGCTCTAATTTCCTTTCCAAACCCTAGACCCCTTATGTTTACAGGATCAGAGACGTCCACCGGATACAACAGATGCAGATGATTGGATCTACATCACTACACCCAGAAGGACAGATACATCGCAACCAAACAACGTTGAAAACCAGACATTCCATAAAGCCCTTCCGTTGGTCCTAACCGTGAGTAAACTACCACCACACCTACAAAATACTTTTTGGGCATTCGCCCCCTCTAGACAGATACCCGCACTTACCTAGCCAAGATCACACCTCACCCCACTGAGGAGGCTTCTACGGTGGCAGTGAAGAACCAACATCTGCTATTTTGGAGATATGCAAAGTTTATAGCAAACTAAAGAGATGTTTCATGACTTAACTCCCCTTTCATCTCTTACCTACTATATTCAGGGGGTTGTCGAACACAGTTATGTTTTATGGAGGGAAATTTTTACTTTCCCTTTTTTGTTTCAGTTCTTTTTTTTTTATATATATGTTGCTCAATTCTAAAAAACCATTATTTCCTGCAGGGCTGATAACTGTTGTCAGGTTCTATATGGAAATATGTTACTGAGCGTGGTTGCACAGAAACTTAAGATTGTGATTACGTAACATATGTTATAACAGAATTTGCAAGTTATACAGGACACACAGGATGTTCTGATTTATACACTAGTTTACCCTGTTCTTTCACCTCCATTTCTCTATCCGGCCTGAGCAAAAAGAAACATAGAGGAAGGGGTGATACCTTTCCATGACAAATCCTCCTAGGTCACACGACTCCCGATTTCTTCACGAACACACTAATACAGGTTTTTATTACCATTTACCTAGATCTCTACAATATTAGTAGCAGATCTGATACATTCCACTCGCGCTCCTCCCACCTTCCTCCAAGAGCACAACTTAATTCTTAGTAAAATAAGAATATAGTAGACTCTCCACACTTCTAGTGTGTACTTGAGTAACGCTCACACTCATCCCCCTATCTTCCTTACCCTCCCTTTCCCTCATTCCTACCTCTCCCCCCCACTCTTCTTACCTATCACCTCACGTACCTCCCCCCCCACCTACCTGGGTTCCAACCCCAGGGACCCATTGCCTCATTACCAAAACAGACACCTAAGGGCTAAAAGTTACCACCATGGCCTACGCCTTCCTGGGGAAAGCCCCCTCTATCATATCACACAATGTTAATGGACTAAACACTCCAGAAAAGAGAACCAAAATGTTACGCGAACTTAAAAAAGTGCGTCCCTCAGTGGTTTTCCTACAAGAGACCCACTTCAAAGGTCAGGACATACCCAAAATAACTGATAACCTCTTCACGAAAGCATTCCACGCCACGAACCCCCTAGCTAAAACCAAAGGAGTCTCCATCCTTTTCAACAAGGACTCTCCCTTCGTACTTAAACAACTCCTAGCAGACCCAGAAGGCAGATTTCTTTTCCTAAAAGGCTCATGGGCAGGGTCACCCATCACTTTAGCCAATGTCTACTTTCCCAACACGGCCCATATCACGTTCTGCCGCAGAGTCGTGGATGAACTCACACGATTCGCGGACGGGTGTGTTGTCCTCGGAGGAGACTTTAACATCCCTCTTTCCCCACTGAGAGACACCTCTTCGGGACATACTCATGTTTCTTTCAAAATCTTGAAACGTATCAAAGTCATGCTACAATCCCTTACACTGGTGGATGCATGGAGGTCAACGCACCCGTCCGAGAAGGATTTCACATATTTCTCTGCCCCCCACAAAAAATATTCGCGTATTGACATGATCCTCGTTTCCCAAAGAGACCTAGGAAACGTCTCCAGGGCTGAGATTGGCATCATCTCGCTCTCGGACCACGCCCCAATAGCCATAAACCTTGAGCTTGACCCACCCAAAAGATCCACTTTTAACTGGAGACTTAACGCGTCCCTACTCACAGACCAGATGATTAAAGACGATATACATCAAACAATCACCACATTCTTTCTAAATAACCCTGCTGCAGACACGAACCCACTAAATAATTGGGAAACACACAAATGCATTGTACGAGGAGAGTTGATAAAGTGGGGATCCAGGAAAAAAAAAAGGAAAGAGACAAAGAAATCACTAGACTGACACAACAAATAGCCAACCTAGAAACACAACACAAACAATCATTGTCAATCTCTGTTGAAGAAGAACTGGTAAAGTGTAGGGCGGACTTAAAACAAATACTAGACATTAAAATTAGGAAGTCCCTCTTCTTCAAGAAGAATATCTTCTACGAACAGGGAGATAAAAGTGGAAGGCTCCTTGCAAATGCCCTTAGAGATGCAAAATCAACGAATCAAGTCCACGCCATTAGTGATAAAGGGGGTATATTGAGACATGAACCTGAAAAAATAGCAGAACTCTTCCACAGGTTCTATGACAAGCTATACAACTTACCAAACCAACATAAACCCTCACACATAAAGAAATCTAAAACGGAAACCATATCTGAATTCCTAAGAAATAGCGGACTTCCCTCATTCAATCGAAATGAAATCACCGTTCTAGAAAGCCCCATAACCGCCCTAGAACTACAGGCTGCCATCAAGGATCTGAAAACAGGAAAGAGCCCCGGTCCTGACGGATTCACATCCCAATACTACAAAATATTTACAAACATATTATGCCCTCCCCTGCTTTCTACCTTTAACTACCTAGCAAAGAACAAAAACACTTCCAACTCATTCCTCATGGCACACATCGCTGTTGTCCCCAAACCAGACAAGGACCATACTGATTGTGCAAATTTCAGGCCCATATCACTCTTAAACGCTGACTTGAAACTTCTGGCCAAAATCCTTGCCAACAGATTAAAACCCATACTCAACAAAATTATAGGTCCTGAACAGGTGGGCTTTATGCCTGGAAGAGAGGCCAGGGACAACATTACCAAGGCACTAAACCTAATTCACCATGCCCAAAAAACTAAATTTCAAGGAATGCTTCTATCAACAGACGCCGAAAAGGCATTCGATAGAATTTCTTGGGACTACATGTTTGCCACATGCTCACATATAGGGCTAGAGGGAAACATGATGTCTTGGATCTCGGCCCTATACCAGAACCCACAAGCCAGAGTCAAAGTAAACAACATACTCTCTAACCCGATAAATATTAAGAATGGTACACGCCAGGGATGCCCACTCTCGCCTATACTCTTCATAATTTCTTTAGAACCCCTAATCCGAACAATTAATCTTTCAAGAGAGGTGAATGGGTTTGTGGCAGGAGATAAGGAATACAAAGTGGCTGCGTATGCAGATGATCTGCTATTCTTTCTTACACAACCCCATCTCTCTATCCCCAATTTACAAAAAATATTCGACACTTTTGGTTACATCGCACATTTTAAAATTAATCAATCCAAATCTGAAGCACTAAACCTTACCCTACAACCTGAACACCTAACCTTGATCAAATCAAACTACCAATTCAAATGGGCCCCCACGACACTTAAATACCTAGGTATCCACCTAACTAAATCCATAGATTCCCTATTCAACTTCAACTACACCACCCTCCTAAAATCTATCTCTGAAGACCTTAACAAGTGGACCACAAAACTGTTTTCATGGTTCGGCAGAGCCTCTATTTTAAAAATGACAGTCCTCCCCAGACTCCTTTACATATTTAACGCTCTCCCTATACATGTCCCAAACACATTCTTCACTAAATTAAGCAGGATACAAAGACGCTTCTTGTGGGCAGATAAGAATCCCAGAATAAATTTTCAACTACTAACCCGCTCCAAAATAAACGGTGGCATCGGCCTCCCAGATTATAGAAAATACCACCAAGCATCCCACATAACCAGGATCATTGACTGGCACTGCCACGCTAGAGAGAAAGACTGGATCAGACTGGAACAACAGCTAGCTCCTCATCAAACTATATTCTATCCATGGACGGTACACTCCAGGAACACTAAGACAATAGAACACCCTCTTATAGCAACTACCCTCACTATTTGGCACAAAATAGCAAGAAAACATGACCTTGCCTCCATACCTGGTCCCCTCACTCCAATTTTCAACAACCCAGACTTCCACCCAGGCCTAAACAGAAAAGAATCCCCCAATCTTCTAGCCACACACTGCATCTCTAACACCACAGTTAAAACCTACGAGACCTTACAAAAAGAAAGGAAAGATGTCCTACCTGGATTTTGGTTCTATCTACAATTAAGAGACTTCCTGGTTAATACCAAATCCCGCCCCTCATTCCGTCTCCCTCTGACGGCTCTTGAGCACATTTGCCTTAAAGGATCACAGGTACCACACACCACTTCCCTGGCATATTCATGGCTAAATCAACCGCTACTCAACGAAACCAACAAATACAAATTAAAATGGGAAAATGATCTTGGGATACAGATAGAGGATGCAGCCTGGGAAAAAGCATGTATCATGGCACATAAGTGCTCATTGAGCACTAAGTACCAAGAAATCTCGTACAAGATCCTCACCCAATGGTACATTACACCACAGAAGGCTAAAAAGTGGTTCAACACAAACTCCGATGTGTGCTGGCGCTGTGAGAGGGAGACTGGCTCCTTCTTACACATATGGTGGGATTGCCCACAAATTCTTGATTATTGGAGGGGGGTAGTTGAGTGGACCAGGCACATCACGGAGACCTCTATTACACTTGACGCTGCTGCATGCCTGCTCCATGTTAACCGTCTCCCAATCAGTAAGTACAAGAAAACCCTCACCAGACATTTACTAAATGCGGCCAAAACCCTCATTCCCCTACACTGGAAGTCCAAGCAGTCCCCAACGATTAAGGACTGGTTGGACAGAGTAGCATTCATACATAAAATGGAAGAGATACTGGCAATGAAAAAGGAGTCCAGTGATGGATTTAATGCCCTTTGGCAACCCTGGTTCCTATTTAAATCATCCACTGAATTCCATGTACTAAGCTCAGGATAGTTCTTAGATACCCAACTAACCGATAAGATTGAAAACGTATGCTGCCGATAGATTTTAGAAGTGTTATGCCTAGGTAGCAGATAACAGAATGTTGTTTATATGCATTACCCCTTACATTTCCTACCTGACCTCCCTTGCCCCCCCTCTCCCCACCCCTCCCTCCCTCTCCCCCCCCCTCCTCTCCCATTAATAACTATCACAGTAACTAAATATCGGACCCTGTTTTTCAGTATTTTACCTCTATTTAAGATACCAAATGTTATATGTCTAGACATGGATGTTACCATTCATTGCTATGTACAAAACTTTCATTTGTATACGCTGTAAAAGAAATGTCACTTGTATACTTTGTTTAAGCTTTAAATAAATACCTTGATTGAGAAAAAAAAAAAAAAAAAATCTCAAAGCTCGTCCCGAAGAAGCCGCAAGGCGAAACGCGTTGGCGAGATAAATATATTGCTCAATATGTATTTATGTATTTTTCTCAACATTTATTGAAATTTATTTGTATATTTGTATTTTTGTAATTAAATATATATTTTTATATCACTTAAAATGTCCCTGTGATTGCCTTTGAAAGTCCGCCATGTCACTACCCAGTGTAGTACAATCTCCTTTTTGAACTACTATTTCGGATGTGGGCTAATGTGAGTGCTTGTATGTTATCCCCCCTCCCCCTCTTTTTGCATAACATACATAATGCAGAGTTCGGGGGTAGGGTTACGCACAGAGTGCAGAGTTCGGGGATGCACTACGTACATAGTGAAAAGTTCAGGGGTGTGCTACACACAGGATGACCACATTTCCAAACTACCATTCAGGGACACCCTCCCTTTCCCAAAAATCAGCTTGTGCTGTAACAAATCACAGCACAGTGATTGGATACATGGGGCGGGATTTAAGATTTCTCCAGTCACAAGCAGGGGGCAGGGATTGTGCTCCTCCAGGCTTTCCCGGCCAGGACAAGTACTGTCAGTGAGTAAAGCAGTGATGTGGCGGCCTTTTTTGGGGGAATCCGATTGGCCGGGGGGTGGCTGTGTCAGTTTCATTCCGGGACACTGTATTGTCCTGGAATGAAAGTGCCCGGGACAGACCTGCAAAATACGGGACTGTCCCGGGCAATCCAGGACACGTGGTCACCCTAGCTACACATACAGTGCAGAGTTCAGTGGTGTGCTATGTACATAGTGCAGAGTTCAGGGGTGTGCTACATATAGAGTGCAGAGTTCAGCCTTCTTCTACAACTGCTCACCTCTGCACCCACTATTCACATTTAACTTTCACCACTCTTCAGCTCTGACCTCCGAATGCAGCCCCTCCCTCCACTGCCCCATCTTCTCCCTACCTCCTTAAAAGCTCCACCATCTTCCACATGTTTTATTTTTGATACCGTATTAAACTAAAGCACACAGTTGGCTCTAGTACCTCCCCTACTACACCTCTCTCACCTGCAGGGAGATCATCCAGTAAAGGTGTCAGCATGTGCACTGCAACCCAGGAACCTGCATCTCCCTTGTCCCCATCCTGCCCTTTGTGGGAGCCACTCAGGAGATAAGAACTGTGGGAGCTGTTGGGAGCCATACTTCTGTCTTTTTACAGTGATAGTGGTGAGCAGGGAGGCATAGGGCCTGAGCCAGAGTCGGTGGAACTCAGTTCCATCAAGTTCCAACTGAAAAAAAGCCCTGCTACCTGCATCACCTACGTCTCCATATCTCTTCTTCACCTCCACCAGAGATGTAAGAGGAAATCTCATTTAGATAAGGAGCATTCCCCACATGGCCAAAAAGAAGCCATACAGAGATCAGAGCCTACGGTGTGTAAACTCTTTCCCAGGACACACAGCTGCTGTGTAAAGCTGCCTATAAATATCAATCAGAAGATGTGACCTGCAACATCAATTAAAATATTTGGCATGTGCACAATATCTGCGCTTGGGACATACATGTGTGCGGGTGCTTTACACAATCCGCAGTGTATAACTAGTTAATGTCTATATGTGGCTGTGTGCAGTATCAGCCAGTCCCAGGAAAGTGTTTAAAGCGGTTGTATAGCCCCCCCCCAAAAAAAATGTAAGTCACCTGTAAGGCAAAAGGCATAATGAGCTAGTATGCACCGCATACTAGCTCATTATGAAATACTTACCTTAGAACTCACCTGGTCCACGCCAAGGTAGCTGACATGTTGCCTCGGCGCGTCTTCCGGGTATCGTGGCTCCAGGGGACTTCTTTCCGGCAAGGTCCGGCGTCTGCCGGGCCTTCAGCCGAGAATCCCCTTTGCACATGCGCCGCTGAAGTCAGCGGCTCATTGCGAGGGGAATATCTCCTAAACCGTAAAGGTTTAGAAGATATTAGGTTTAGAAGATATTTTTTTTTTCCTACAGGTAAGCCATATTATAGGCTTACCTATAGGTAAAAGTGGGAAAAAATTACTATACAACCACTTTAACCCCCCTGGTGGTATTCCCGAGTCTGACTCGGGGTGAGATTTTCATACCAAAAGCAGTAACCCCGAGTCAGACTCGGGCTCGCCTTGCTGCAGCAGCAGACAAAGTTACTTACCTTGTCCCTGGATCCAGCGATGCCACCGCGCTGTGTGAGCGAGCGGGACCTCGCTCGATTCACACAGCGTCCTCCTGTGCCGCCGATCTCCGTTCCCTGCGACGTTACGACGCACGGGAGCGGAGAACGGCGTCAAATTCAAAAACGTAAACAAACACATTACATACAGTATACTGTAATCTTATAGATTACAGTACTGTATGTAAAAAATACACACCCCCCTTGTCCCTAGTGGTCTGCCCAGTGCCCTACATGTTCTTTTATATAATAAAAACGGTTCTTTCTCCCTGCAAACTGTAGATTGTCCATAGCAACCAAAAGTGTCCCTTTATGTCAAAAATGGTTTTAGATCAGCTAGAAAACAGCAATAATAAATTATAATCACTTGCAGAATTGTGCGATAGCGATTTGTGGGGAAATTCGTCATAAAAAAAATAAAAGTAATGACAGCAACAATTCTGCAACTGAGCAAATTTCAGTGATTTTGAGTTGATTACATTATTGAATAATTTTTATTAGAATTATATTATTATTTGTTATAATTATTTATAATTATTTATTATATTATAATTTATAATTTTGTTTTTAAAAAAATGTCATACCCGGGATGCCTACAAGACTCTTGTTTGGTCAGATTTAAGTGAGTTATTCCTAAGAATTACAGGCCTACAGTATAAAACGCCAAATTTCCTTGCAAATAATGGTACCGCTTTCAGCACCTTTTTTCTGAAAGAATCATACCGCCAGGGAGGTTAAGCAAACTTTGGCAATGTGCATGAGCCCTTAGACATTTGTTACTACAGCAGGTGTCTCTATTCGAAGATCTCCTGTCATCTCCTTGTGTTTTTGTGACATCTCTAAAAGTTTGGCTTTCCCATCACTTTCTGTTTTGGAGGCAATGCTCACAGGTACTAATGGAGAGGGGTGAAGCTTCCTAGACTGCAAAAAAAAACATGAGCTCTAATCCTTTCCCGCTCTATTTAAAGAAGCTAACTGATTTTAGCCATAGATACATTTTTAGGAAAGTATACATATATTTAGCTGTTTATCTGGAGTTCCACTTATGGTGGGCTTTTGTTTGTTGTTGCCCATGTTACTATGGCTTAAAGGATTATATTATCTCATTTGCTGAATGTTTTATTCACTTCAAAAGCTTCTTAACAAACTATGTGTGATATATTCTTTTATAGTGAGTACAGCTACATTAACTTGGAGGTCAATGGCTCTGTAATGTGCTATATAATTAATTGCATTTTTTCCTCAGCACATAGATGGAAGTCCATCAAATTGTGAGATCTTTGAATCTTCAAATAATAATCAATGTTGCATCATTTAAAGTGAGGCTTCATTGAGAAGACGTCTGATGAGTTTGGAGAAACAAAATGAGAAAAATTTATAAAGGGTGTCTGAGACAGGTACATGAATTTGTGAAGCCTCGTACACAAGACCAAGGAACTCGACAGGCGAAACACATCGTTTTCCTCGTCAAGTTCCTTGTTAGGCTGTCGAGGAACTCGACAAGGCAAGTTTCTCCATTCCCGTCGAGGAAATAGAGAACTTGCTCTCTTTTTGGCTCGTCGAGTTTCTCGACAGTTTCCTCGATGAAAATGTACACACGACCGGTTTCCTCGGCAAAAAAATATCTCCCAGCAAGCTTCTTGCTGGTTTTTGTTGAGAAACTCGGTCGTGTGTACGAGGCCTTAGAGCCTAGCACTGAGGTTGGATTGTCCATACTTCCACAAAATCACATATGGGATATCTAACGCTGTTCTCTTATACAGGTTTTTAATTAAAGTGTCAGCCCTAAGGTTCATCGCTCCCCACATTGCCTAATTTTTTTTTATGTTCTTGTTTATTCATGATGGCCAAAATGTATTTGGAGAATTAAAAGGTGTAACTATCAAAATCTGGAAGGAGGTGACTTGAAAGCCTGGAAGGCTGCCTGGAAGGATAGTTTAAATTTATTTTTACACTTTATGTAATACATTTTTATTTGTTTTAACCACTTCCATACAGGGCACGTATACACCTTCCCGCCCAAGCCAATTTTCAGCTTTCAGCACTGTCTCACTTTGAATGGCAATTGCGCGGTCATGCTACACTGTACCCAAACAAAATTGGCGTCCTTTCTTTCCCACAAATAGAGCTTTCTTTTGGTGGTATTTGATCACCTCTGCGATTTTTTTTTTTTGCGCAACAACTAAAAAAAGACAGAAAATTTTGAAAAAAAAATAAGTTTTTATTTTTTTCTGTTAATTTTTTTGTAAATAAGTAAGTTTTCTCTTTCAATTACGGGCACTGATATGGCGGCACTGATGGGCACCAATGAGATGGCACTGATGGACATCGATGAGGTAGTACTGACGGGCACAGATGAGGTGGCACTGATTGGCGGCGCTTGTATGCGGCACTGATGGGCACACATAGGCGGCACTGATGGGCACACATAGGCGGCACTGATGGGCACATAGGCGGCACTGATGGGCACACATAGGCGGCACTGATGGGCACTCATGAGCGACACTGAACACAAGGCAACAGCGCTCAGAAAAAACCAAATGACAACAGTCAATTAGCAAGGGTTAATAATATAAGATACAATGACAGCAGCAATTATAAAATCAATAATTAAAAGTTCATGAATAAAAGTTCAAATAAAGGAATACAATCAGTCCATATATAAGAGCTGTATTCTCAGGGTGAATTCTAATAGGTGACCAAGGGCTGCTCTCCAGGAGTGAAGTCAACTCGGGTGTACATGAGAAAAAAAGAAAAACAGGAAAAAAGCGCCTCTAGGTCATCAAGTTTAATTACATAGATGGGAATAAGTATCCAACACTTACATGTAAAATTGTAGAAGCAGGAGTGTAAGTGAGGATGTTTGATGTGAAGATTGCTCGTGTCTCAATCCTGTTGATGGACGAGCAGATCAGCTGGAGGGGAGGCAGGAGCTGATGGCTGTATGGGAGTGGTGCTGGAGCACAGTGCTCAATCCATGCGAGTTAGCCGGACGGGTGCCGATAGGGGCCAACACAGGATAATACAGATTACAGCATAAAGCAGGTGTATGGCTCTCGTTCCGAAGGCGATGACGTCAGCGGGACGGTGGCCGACAGGGGCCAATGTAGCACACAACGCGTTTCAGAGCCTAGCGTCAGTCAGTATCAAGACAGCGCGCTCCTTTTTCAAGTGTCTTGACACTTGAAAAAGGAGCGCGCTGTCTTGATACTGACTGACGCTAGGCTCTGAAACGCGTTGTGTGCTACATTGGCCCCTGTCGGCCACCGTCCCGCTGACGTCATCGCCTTCGGAACGAGAGCCATACACCTGCTTTATGCTGTAATCTGTATTATCCTGTGTTGGCCCCTATCGGCACCCGTCCGGCTAACTCGCATGGATTGAGCACTGTGCTCCAGCACCACTCCCATACAGCCATCAGCTCCTGCCTCCCCTCCAGCTGATCTGCTCGTCCATCAACAGGATTGAGACACGAGCAATCTTCACATCAAACATCCTCACTTGCACTCCTGCTTCTACAATTTTACATGTAAGTGTTGGATACTTATTCCCATCTATGTAATTAAACTTGATGACCTAGAGGCGCTTTTTTCCTGTTTTTCTTTTTTTCTCATGAGCGACACTGGGCACTCATAGGCGGCACAGATGGGCACTCATGGGCGGCACTTATGGGTGGTACTGATGGCTACTTATGGGTGGCACAGATAGGCACTGATAGGTGGGCACTGGGCATGGATGGGCACTGTGGGGTGGCACTGATGGACACTGTAGGGTGGCACTGATGGACACTGTAGGGTGGCACTGATGGACAATGTGGGGTGGCACTGATGGACACTGGGGCGACACTGATTTACCTATGTTGCCAGTCAGTGCCCATTTGTGGGCACTGATTGGCATCTTTTTTTTTTTTAAATGCTTTTTTTTTTTACAGCCTTTTTTTTAAAATCTGCCCTTCCCTGGTGGTCCAGGGTGGGCTTCCCTGGTGGTCCATGTGGCGATCCGAGGGGGGGCTGCGCTGATATACAATCAGCGCGAACCCCCCCTGTCAGGAGAGCCGCCGATCGGCTCTCCTCTACTCGCGTCTGTCAGACGCGAGTGAGGAAGAGCCATCAACGGCTCTTCCTGTTTACATCGTGATCAGCCGTGATTCGACACGGCTGATCATGTGGTAAAGAGTCTCCGTGAGAGACTCTTTACCGAGATCGGTGTTGCGGGGTGTCAGACTGACACCCCGCAACAACGATCGCCGCGATGCGCACCCCCGTCCAGTCAGGATTCTACAACCACTTTGCCGACGTCAATCTGTCATTGGCGGGCGGCAAGTGGTTAAGAAAGCATACACAGTACATAGACTAGAGTAGGACCATTTGTCCAGCGACAGCCAACATGGCTATAGAGAAGAGTTTTAACCGACAGGTAACAAATACAATATATTTCAATGAAATGCAACAAAGGAAACTTGTACACATACGTATATATATACACCAACATCAATATGTAGCCTGGGGCTTAGGAACTAATAGCACAATGCCTAATTTTTATGTGATTACTTTTTATCATTTGTATGTTGGTTTTAACTGGTTGCCGACCAGCCGCCATCGTTTTACGGTGGCAGGTCGGCTCCCCTGCGCGAGAGCACGTAGTAGAATGTCGGCTCTCGCGCCCCCCGCTCACCCCCGACTCCCGTGCGCCTGCAAAATTGTCGCTCTATTTTTGTTTATAGCGCAAAAACTAAGAACCGCAGAGGTGATCAAATACCACCAAAAGAAAGCTCTATTTGTGGGGAAAAAAGGACGCCAATTTTGTTTGGGAGCCACGTCGCACGACCGCGCAATTGTTAGTTAAAGCAACTCAGTGCCGAATCGCAAAAAGTGCTCTGGTCTTTGACCAGCAATATGGTCCGGGGGTTAAGTGGTTAATAAACCCACTCGTTTTTTGAGCTACACAATTGGAGCCCCTCTCTCCTTTTTTCTCCACATACCATACAAGCTGGTGTTACAGCCAGCATGACAACTCCATCCAAGTGTCTTGCCCTTCCAGTTTGGTTGGAGTATCATGAGGTCTATCCGGAGGTTTTCATTGGAGATCCTGGGTCTCACTGTTGTGGTTACAGTGTGGTTTGAAGACTCCGAGGTTGATTGGAAGTTTCCATTGGAGAGTTCGAGTCTTGGTTATCATCTGGGTTTACACCGATTCAGATATCTATGCTCAAACGATCCGTTGTCGCTGGCATACGGGTCCACCAGTTGCAGTAAGGGTACCCATTCCTACTGTTTTAGAGACGATCTATTTCTGGATATCCTTGCACCAGCTTTTTACTTGAGGAACATCATTTCTATGCAGTGGACTCACCATCCAATACTGTCTTTTAAGACTTGGTTATTTGACTAGATTTTCTTTCATATCACGTTAGACTGTCTTTACACTTTCTTCACTAAAGGATAATTGAAAGTTTGCTTAATTAATTTTTTTGCTGCATATGTGTATCCCTATTTTCACATAGAGTCTTAGCACTACAATCCTTCCATTATTTCTGCTAAATCTGTCAAAATTCAAGCCAAGGGTAGCTTTTCAAGCATCACCTGGCACAACAAAAGTCAATTTAAAAATCGACTGAGCCAGATGGACAATTATTTATCGGGAGAGCTATGACTGCATCCTACCAGATATAGTCACTTTTAAGCAGTGCTATTGTATTCAGGCAACCTCTACTGACAAGGATACCTGGCTACAATACCCAGCAATGGAGGATTCCCCTACTCAGGCCTCGTACACACGATTGAGTTTCTCGGCAAAAACCAGCAAGGGATTTTGTTTTTGCCGAGGAAACCGGTCGTGTGTACATTTTTCGACGAGAAAACTATCGAGGATCCCATCGAGCCAAAAAGAGAGCATGTCTTCTTTTTCCTCAACGGGAATGAAGAAACTTGCCTTGTCGAGTTCCTCGACAGCCTAACAAGAAACGCGACGAGGAAAACGATGTGTTTCACCCGTCGAGTTCCTCGGTCGTGTGTACGAGGCTTCACACTGTTTGGTGTGGATGAGGGGATTTATTGATTTTCTTTTTAGCACTCAGGCTGAATGTGAGAATGCATGTGGTTAGATTTAGTTTAGGCCTAGGTAGTAATTTCATTTTTTTTTTTTTGCTACTGAGAAATTGACTAGCTTTTTTAAACTTTAAAATCTTATTAATACAAAGTACAACAAGAAAACTTTTTTGTGGGTTATCTCATTAGCATCAAATTTAGAATTTGGACGAAAGGTTTAGCCCTGAGCAACACTTTTTGAAAGATATATACAGTAGTGCATTTTATATACAACTATATTGATAAGACCAAAATGAGAGACAATAAGAAGGAAAAAGGGACAAAGGATTTTTTCTCCAAATTAGGGACAGTCCCTCCAAATCAGGGACAGTTGGGAGCTACAGTATGTTTAATGTGCTGCATATGCGGTGAATGCCTAAAAGTAGTTACATCTAGAATCTAATAGATTTAATTGCCTGTGTAGTCCTAGCCCTAATAGGCCTTGATGACTAGAGTACTTTAATTGTAATGCAGTTTTCAAATGTAATTCTTTATTTTTAATTGAGTGTCATCATAAGGATGTCTATACAATAAGAGATTGTTGGACAACACAAATGACTGAATTGCACAAAAATTCTGGTTAGAATGGTAGCCTTACAATGTAGCAGAACTGGGTTCAAGGACACTATTTTCCTGCAGTCTGTACATTTTCTTATGTAAATGTGAATGTACTTCAAGCGCTGGAAATGTTTCCTTTCATAGTCAAAAAATATGAGTAGCTAAGTAGGCCAGCATTTAGCATTCTCATTCATTCATTGCTTCATCATTCTATGTTGTGTACTGTACTTGAGACATTGTAATCCTACTTTAGTGGAGGGACTAATGTAAGAAGTTTAGTTCTCGCTGTGAAGTGGCGCAGTAAAAATGGCAGGGTTATATGAATGGGTTTAGTGGAAAATATACTTCCACTTCCACTCACGATCAAACTCTCGGGAATCGAGCTGAACCACGGCCAGCGGTCAACCATCCAGTGTGGGTCGATTTCCCCTATACAAATCACCTGCTATTCACCCTGGGTTCCAGGATACAGGCACCTTTACATGTGAGTGTAACCCACTTGTTGTTTTTAATAGTAAACCTTTTTAAACGGGATTGCGCAATTAGGTTTCCTTTTTACTCCTATTTTACTCCTATTCATATATATGAGGCTTATCCACTACAAGAAGTTGCCAGAAACGGACATCTACAGGGGTCTCCCCACATGCTTGTTTGACAACACTAGCAATAGTTGGTCAACACCTAGGGGTGAGTGCACATCTATGTGGGGCACCCAGTCTGAGCACCAAGGAACACGGCTGTATATTTGAGCATGAGCACTTGTGAACATCACTTAATGGGACGGTTGAATACAGTATTCATCTATTATGTTATCTGTTCATTTATGTGTAAACTATATTTCTAGCACGGTTTAGATATTTTACTGTAGTGGAAACCAGTAAGCGAATTGGTTCTGGGTTCAATGGCCACACTATTTGCATCCAGGACTTAGCTACAGGGAGGGGGTGGGACTACTCCTTAGTTCATGAGGTTAGCTGATCCTATGGTCCCTGCTTCCTCCTTTTTACTAGCTATATTCTCTTATGCCGCGTACACACAACCATTTTTCATGATGAGAAAAATGCAATTTTTTTAATTGGTCGTGAAAAAACTGTTGTGTGTAGGCTCCAGAGCATTTTTCGCAACGAGAAAAATGACCATTAAAAATGTAGAACCTGCTCTATTTTTTCTTGTCGTTTTTTCACGTCGTTGTTTTTCTCGTCGTGAAAACCGGTCGTGTGTAGGCTTTAATGACAGGGGAAAAAACGTGCATGCTCAGAAGCAAGTTATGAAAAGGGAAATTTGCATAATCAGCCCAAAGGGTGGCACCATTCGAATGGAACTTCCCCTTTATAGTGGCGGCGTACGTGTTGTACGTCACCGCGCTTTGTTCGAGCATTTTTTATCACGATCGTGTGTATGCAAGGCAGGCTTGAGAGGAATCACGTCGAGAAAAATTACATGAATAACGGTCATGTGTACCCGGCATTAGTGTGTTACAGAATGCAGAATAAATCTGTACACTTCCCTTTCTTTCACATAATGTTTACCCTACTCCTATGCACTATATGAGCTTTTAAATCTTGAACTTGAAGTGAACATGTACCCAATGTATTACAGATTTCACAACTCAGTGGCTAAAGGGCTTAATCACTCTTTTAAACAAGAACTTGTTTCAATAGAAAAAAGGAGTCATTTAAAGGTCTGTGTGAGATAAAAGGGGTTGGCTGAAACCTGCTGACAAACTTGTGTTGTGTCCAATCACAGCAAGGGTCAGCAGGGGGCGTGTGCATGCGCCCCTGAAAACCAGGAAGTCTACCGAGATATACGGGTAGGTTTGCACTAAATGTATTGTGAGGGAGAGCTGGTGGTTAAAGAAAATGTTCACATGCAAGTGGCTGGAGTAAAGAATAGATCTCCTTTTGTTGTAGGTCTGTGGGCCCAACTTATGACCTTACATACAGACCCATGGCATTCCGAAAACACCTCTAATTAGTTTATAAAATCGTACCCTTAGACAGGGTATGGTCAGAATGGCTTTTGTTCTGTGTAAAGAGTGGTGGAATGTGTTAGCACTATATGAGTGAGTGAAATAGTGTGTCTGAACATGAAGACCAGCTGTTCTCTGATGAGAAGAAAGCAGGAGGTCAACTGACAAGTATGTAATGCAAAATGTGCCTGTTGGATGAAGCTGGGATTCCATTATTCTGAGACCAATTATGACATCCTCTCACGTAGGGCGACCATGAAGTAATTTTTTAGACTGAGACGTTGTTGACCAGTAATACATTTTATAAAGCATGTTCATGAAGATGTTGGCCAAATGCCAACATAAGTAGAGTTTCAGTTTTTAGACGCGTATTGTTCGTTTATGTTCACAGCATGACTCTTTCATTCAGCCAACTGACAAGCTGTCAATAGAAGGTTTGCAGAGAACCTTTTAGCTGCTCGACCTTGTTCACATGGGGCGTACAAAAGCATATACTTACTGTACCATGAAAGGCTGTGTTTACCTGCGGGGGATGCACAGGTGTTTCATCGATTCCCATATAGGCAGTCTCACCAATGTCAGTTGGGATGCAGCGGCTGCCCCCTTTTTGACATCTGTGTGGGTACTCGTACGTGCTTCCGAACTTACACGCCTGCACTTACATGGATCTCAAATTGGGAGCAATGGCTGTGTTCGTGCAACCTCTGGATCCCAAATGAAACCAAAAGGACTGCCTGAACAGGGCAGCACAGAACACCTGTACATCCCTGCGTGGATAATACCCCCCCCTCCCCCCACGTGCATACGCTTTGGTAGGGTGTCTGATAAGTATTTATATGTTGCTTAACCACTGTGATCATGATTACATTGCCCGTATTTGTACTTAGGAGTACATTGAGTCGAGCCATCAATATGGGCAATTCTTCTTATGGAATGCTCAAAAAGGGAAAAAAAGGACCTAAGCCCACACCAGACTTAAAGCGTTACTAAACCCACAACACTAAAATCAGTCTGTATGTGCAGCATAGCATGCTTGTTATACTCACTGTGGAATTTAAGGGGTTAATCCTCTGCATTGTGTAAAAAGGCTGTTTTATCCTGTATGTACAGATCCTCCCCCTCCTGCACTATCTGGGGAAGGACAGCTAACACAGGCAGGGTAGCCGACCTGCACATGCTCAGTTGTGTCTTTTATGCTGAAGAGAATATTTCCTTGATGAGCTGAACTAGCCAGGTTACATGATCTTGACATCACATGTAGGCGTGTATACAGGATGAAGTGGAAATCTCCTCCTACCTGAACGGTCAGCACTGGAGAAACTGTACAGTTTCTCACTTACCGTGGTATACAGATCAGCCAAATAGGTATATAGTTGCAATATTTTAATGTAAAAAGAGGATTTATAATCTGTGGGCACTGTGGGGGGGGGGGGGATTAACTATTGTCATATTACTGGGGTTTAGTAACACTTTAACAGCAATTAGTGTAAATATTCCTTAAAAGTAACCTGTACTAAAAGAAATGTGTAGCCTGCCAATATTGCTTTTTATAATACACTAGGGCCCGGATTCTCGTATGAGTTACGCCGGCGTATCTCCAGATACGCCGTCGTAACTCTGAGTCCGAGCCGTCGTATCTATGCGCCTGATTCTTAGAATCAGTTACGCATAGATTTGTATTAGATCCGACCGGCGTAAGTCTCTTACGCCGTCGTATCTTAACTGCATATTTACGCTGGCCGCTAGGGGCGTGTACGCTGATTTACGCCTAGAAATATGTAAATCAGCTAGATACGCCAATTCACGAATGTACGCCCGGCCGACGCAGTACAGATACGCAGTTTACGTTAGGCTTTTCCCAGCGTAAAGTTACCCCTGCTATATGAGGCGTACATGAGGCATACCAAGTATGGACGTCGTTCCCGCGTCAAATTTTGAAAATTTTACGTTGTTTGCGTAAGTCGTTCGCAAATAGGGCTGGGCGTCATTTACGTTCACGTTGAAAGCATTGGCTTTTTGCGGGTTATTTTTGAGCATGCGCACTGGGACACTTTCACAACGGCGCATGCGCCGTTCGTAAAAAGCGTAATTTACAAGGGGTCACATTAAATTTACATAAGACACGCCCACATCTACCACATTTGATGAATTAGGCGGGCTTACGCCGGCCTATTTACGATACGTCGCCGCAACTTTGGTTTGAGAATACGGCACTTGCCTGTCAAAGTTGCGGAGGCGTAACGTAAATAGGATACGTTACGCCCGCACAAAGATACGCGCTTCTACGTGAATCCGGGCCTAGGTTGCTTGTCCTGTAGATCTAATCTAATCTGGCATGCACCAGAGTGACGTCATCGCGGTTCTAGCCAGTCATAGCATCGGAGCCCGCAAACCTGGAAGAAACACCGTGGAAGATGTCAGCGTTGTGCGGGCGCTGCTGCAGGCTTCGTTCTAAGGTAAGTATTTCATAATGAGCTAGTATGCGATCTCCCCCACTGAGCTCTTGTGTTCTGACAGGGGGACAGCTCCCCGCCAGAACACTCCCATCCAGGCTCTCTGATATTGGCTGAGAGAGCGCCGATCGGATGCTGGTTTTCCAGTATGCACATTCGATAGACCGACATACACATGGGTCCAATGTCAAACTTTTTTTTACATTCCCGACATTTGGCCTGTGTGTACCCGGCTTCAGTGGTGGTGGGAAGAGGTGCTGTCATTCGGTGAGTGACAGGAGCAGTCATGTTCAGCAGGCGTCTGGGATTCGTTTTTCTTTTTTTCCGTTATTCATTATGCTTGCGTGAACGCTGAGACATTTGCAGGACAGATATGGACACCGGGACAGGATGAATCTCCTCAGTACGGATACATACAAACATATATCAGATACCGTGACAAAACTAACAGAAAGGTTTTGGCTCAGAGTTCCACGCTAAATAGACAGAGACAACCATATAATGCGACAAGCGCAGTCTTAAGCAGCATAGTAGAGACATTGCAGAACTGTCAGCGTGAGCTGCCTTTTTAACATGAACTTGTTATTCCATTTTATTACTTGTTAAGATAGAAGACTAATAAACTGGCGGCACCTTTCTGCCCTGGCTGTCTGGCATCACAAGAGAAAGAAGATGGCATCACTTGACTTCTTGGCATTTCTGGAAAGCCCCATGTTTCCATTAACCTCTTCTCAGTCTGTGTACTGAAAATGTTTTGACTCGTATGGAAATCCGCTCTTCTGAATACATGTATTTTAAATGAGCAAATAAAAAAATAAATAAAGAGTCTGTTGTTAGAGTCATATTATCCAGGAGATAAAGCAAACGATATAACAAGATACTTGTAGATAATGTTACCAATGTCTTTTTATTTCTACTTTTTATAAACATAAAAATTGGACAGATGGAACAGAATCTTTATGACACAATCGGGGAGATTTACTAAAACTGGTGCAGCTGTACATTGTAACCAATCAGCTTCTAGGTTTTATTGTCAAAGCTTAGACCCCATACACACTATACAATGTTTGTTGTCTGATTCTCTTTAACCTCCCTGGCGGTATGATTCTTTCAGAAAAAAGATGCTCAAAGCGGTACCATTATTTGCAAGGAAATTTGGCGTTTTATATTGTAGGCCTGTAATTTTTAGGAATAACTCACTTAAATCTGACCAAACAAGAGTCTAATAGGCATCCCGGGTATGACATTTTTTTTAAAACAAAATTATAAATTATAATATAATAAATAATTATAAATAATTATAACAAATAATAATATAATTCTAATAAAATTATTCAATAATGTAATCAAATCAAAATCACTGAAATTTGCTCAGTTGCAGAATTGTTGCTGTCATTATTTTTTTGTTTTTTATGACGAATTTCCCCACAAATCGCTATCGCACAATTCTGCAAGTGATTATAATTTATTATCGCTGTTTTCTAGCTGATCTAAAACCATTTTTTACATAAAGGGACACTTTTGGTTGCTATGGACAATCTACAGTTTGCAGGGAGAAAGAACCGTTTTTATTATATAAAAGAACATGTAGGACACTGGGCAGACCACTAGGGACAAGGGGGGTGTGTTTTTTTTTACATACAGTACTGTAATCATTAAGATTACAGTATACTGTATGTATTGTGTTTGTTTACGTTTTTGAATTTGGCGCCGTTCTCCGCTCCCGTGTGTCGTAACGTCGCAGGGAACGGAGATCGGCGGCACAGGAGGACGCTGTGTGAATCGAGCGAGGTCCCGCTCGCTCACACAGCACGGTGGCATCGCTGGATCCAGGGACAAGGTAAGTAACTTTGTCTGCTGCTGCAGCGAGGCAAGCCCGAGTCTTACTCGGGGTTACTGCTTTTGGTATGAAAATCTCACCCGAGTCAGACTCGGGAATACCGCTAGGAGGGTTAAGGCCCATACACACGATCTGACTTTTTGACAACAATTGTCTGACGGACTTGTTTTATCTGACAATCCGACCGTGTGTATGCTCCATCGGACAATTGTTTTTGTTTTTTCATCAGACAATTTTCGGCAACAAGTGTCCGATGGAGGATAATCCGATCGTGTCCATAGTACAAACACACATGCTCAAAACCAATGCTAAAGATCAGACAACAATAGCAGAAGTTGCCCAAAGGGTAGCGGTAAAGAGCTGAAAAAACACGTGATTTGGTGAAAGTTGGCTGAAAATGCCCTGCCGTGTGTATGCATACCAAGTTCACGGCCAACGCCCATTCGGACCAAAATCCAAAGAAAAGTCTGAAGGAAGTCCGATCATGTGTATGAGGCTTTAGATTTACCAAAACCATGTAGTGCAAGGGCCTGCCTGATTGCATACACATTGAAACTCTTAAGCCTCGTACACATGATCGGATTTCCACAAAGTGGAATTTTATGCAAAGGGCGTTGGGAGTGAACTTGGTATGCATACAGACGACAGAACTTTTTCGGCCACCATACACGAAGCTACGTGTTTTTTTTCAGCTCTTTAGCGCCACCCTTTGGGCAACTTCTGCTAATGTCTTAGGCCTCGTACAAACGACCGTTTTCCTCAACAGAATCCATCAAGAAACTTGGTGGCAGAGCTTTTTTGCAGAGGAAAACGGTCGTGTGTATGTTTTTCGTCGAGAAAACTGTTGTGGAACTCGATGAAAAAAAAAGAGAACAAGTTCTCTTTTTCCTCGTCGGGAGTCTCAATTTCCTTGTTGTGTTCCTCGTCGGGCTGGTTTTCGACAAGAAACACGTTTGTGTGTATGCTTAGAAATGCTCAGAAGGGTGGCGCAAGAGGAATCAAACTTCCCCTTTATAGTGCCGTTGTTTGTGTTTTACGTCACCACGTTTGAGAACGATGAGATTTTATCTTGACAGTGTGTACGCAAAGAAAGCTTGTCAAGATTCTCGACAAGCCTAACAAGGAACTCGTCGAGGAAAACTATGTTTAATTTACGACGAGTTCCTCGGTCGTGTGTACGAGGCCTTACGGTTAGCATTGGTCCGGAGCACACGTGTTTGTACTTTGGATTTTTTCCCAACAGACTTGGGTACACACGATCGGATAATCCGACAAGACACATTTGTTGTCGTAAAAATTTGAAAGCATGCTTTAAGGCCGGAATCACACTAGTGCGTTGCTTTTTTGAGCTGCGTTGTCGTTGCAGATTTCTCTAGAGGGTGTTCTGCAGATCAACTGCGGTTTAGCTGCAGATCAGGTGCGAATTTGGAGACCTGGGAGAACTTCCGGGTGAGAGGAGAGTGGGGGAGAATTGTATTGAGCTGAATGAGAGAAATTCCTGCAGAGAACTGAACACATGTGCGAATTAGATGCGTACCCATAGAAGATAATGGGACTGAATTCGCACCTGAGCCGCACCGCAAGACATAAAAACCGCATGCGGTTTGGAGGCAATACGCAGTGCGGATGCATCGCACATATGTGAACCAGCCTCATTGAAAACAATGTATTTTGAAATGTCCTGCGAATTAGATGCGGTTTAAACCGCACTCAATTCGCATAGGTGTGAACCTGGCCTAAAACATTTGTTGTCGGAAATTCTGACAATTGTCCGATGAAGCTTACAAACCGTCGGATTATCTGACAAAACCCTGCCAAAATCCAATCATGTGTACGAGGCTTAAGGTTTGACCATATAATATGAGGATATTACAAAGTTTTGGTAAATCTGAAGGAAAGAATCTACAGAAAATAGTATAGTGAACAAGCTAAAGTTTGAAGCTGGTTGGCTACTGTGCACAGCTGCACCAGATTTGGCGTGCCCCACATTAAGTAAATCTTCCCCTAAAGCTGGCCATACATGGATAGAAAATCATTTGAAAAGGCATTCGATAAGCCCAATCTTTCAACTTTAGAAACGTTAGTGGGCACATTTTGATTCTCGATATGTAAAGTTTTATGCCAAAATGTTATGTTTTATGTCAAAACAAAGATCCTTCATGTCAGAATTTTGTCAAAGGATTTTCTAAACATTAGTTAGTTAGAATAAATGTACAGTGCATGTGCATTGATTAACAAAAAATGTACCATCTATGGTAACTAGATTCATTTGGAAAAATGTGTGAGGCTGGGTTCACACTGGTACGACATACGCTCCGACTTTGGGAGTACATATCACATGACGTGTGTAAATCAATGATTCCCTATGAGAGCCATCTTAACCACTTAAGACCCGGACCAATATGCAGGTTAAGGACCTTGCCCCTTTTTGCGATTCGGCACTGGGTCGCTTTAACTGACAATTGCGCAGTCGTGCGACGTGGCTCCCAAACAAAATTGGCGTCCTTTTTTTCCCACAAATAGAGCTTTCTTTTGGTGGTATTTGATCACCTCTGCGGTTTTTATTTTTTGCGCTATAAACAAAAATAGAGCGTCAATTTTGAAAAAAATTCAATATTTTTTACTTTTTGCTATAATAAATATACCCAAAAAAAGATATCAAATTTTTTTTTCTTTCCTCTGTTTAGGCCGATATGTATTCTTCTAACTATTTTTGGTAAAAAAAATCGCAATAAGCGTTCATCGATTGGTTTGCGCAAAATGTATAGCGTTTACAAAATATGGGATAGTTTTATGGCATTTTTATTAATATTTTTTTTTTTACTAGTAATGCTGGCGATCAGCGATTTTTTTTTTATTTTTTTTTTTTCGTGACTGTGACATTATGGCGAACATATCGGACACTTTTGGCACATTTTTGGGACCATTGTCATTTTCACAGCGAAAAGTGCTATAAAAATGCACTGATTACTGTAAAAATTACAATGGCAGTGAAGGTGTTAAGTGTGCCCTAAGGGAACGATTCTTACTGTAGGGAGGCGTGGCTGTAGGCGTGACGTCACTGATCGTCGTTCCCTATATCAGGGAACAGACGATCAGTGTCACTGCCACACAGAAGAACGGGGAAGGTGTGTTTACACACACCTCTCCCCGTTCTTCAGCTCCTGTGACCGTTCCGCTGGTGGCGCGCTTACGACCGCACAGCTGAGCTCTTAAAGGCAACATACAGGTACGAGCTTGCGCCCAGCTGTGCCCTTCTGCCGACGTATATCGGCGTGAAGGTTCCTTAAGTGGTTAACTGGTCCGACATAAGTCGGTCCCACTTTGAAAAAGGTCCCTACACTACGTTGATCTGACTTTAGCCCATTGAATATCATTGAAGTAGGATCAAAATCAAATTCTTGTCCTAACCAGGACTAGTCAGACTGATTTAAAGTCAGAGCAAAATATTATCCTGTTCATTTAAGTTGGATGGAAGTAGGACCAAAGTAGGACCAATGTAAGACAGATGTAGCAGGGCAAAGTAGGATGACAGTCCTACAACAGTTGTGTTGTACCAGTGTGAAACCAGCCTCTATCCTGGCTGAAGTGGAACTTTTAGTAAGAAAAAAAGAAGTTGGGAAACGGGCGGGATTTTTAATGCAGAAGAGGAAGACTATAAGGTCTCTTCGGCATTGACCTTTCTTCCCTGCTTGATTGCCGCATGCGCAGCTCAGCCTACAATTTCGGCAATGCCGAGCCGACTGAACGTCTGCACATGCGCATGGAGTTGCACGTCACCTCGGCTTCGCCAAATAGAACAATCAGAGGTCGGTAGTCGGAAGCCGTCTGGCTGAAGATGACAGGAGCCAGGGGGGGGGGGGGGGGGGTGTAGGTACAGGACAGTGAAGTACCGGAGTGTAGGTAAGTATAGTTCTGCTTTAAGGTTTACAGTAGCACAGTGGGGAGGATTCCTCTATCCATCTCCATTGTGTGGATGGGGGGATCACAGCACGTCGGATAATGGACAAAAAAAAAAAACCTTCTCCATCTATGGCCAGCTTGATTCGGGTGCATAATGGACTTCACCGAGAACTTCTGAAATAGTAAAGTGGAGGTAACACCAAGTGTAGGTTGTTAGTACAATGTCTATTCAACTAAATACTGTATAAATTTATGGGACGTTATTTGGACTGTTTAGTCACTCTGCCCTCACCTAATATTTAATTTCCTCCAGTCACATGAGCGTATTTTGAGTCACTGCAAAGTTTATAATGTTTAATCTGTCCTGCTTCCTCTCTGTATAGCAGTCTTACTAGGCAGATCATAAGCAGTGCACTACCACTGACAGGGCGACTGAATATACAGCCTGGGTCAGCCTTTCTGGGCTTCGTCACACTGTCAGACAACCAGACGGCTTTTTGGGCTATGCATCTGAAGGTAGCAAACATGTAGAGTTGCTGAACAGCATTTAACACATCAGATATTGCTGCTGTGTTTATTCTACATCCCTATACAGGTTGCAGTCCTTAACAGTAAAATGAGGTGAACAGAGACAATTCTGAGCTTCATTTCCCTAGAATTAAATGATTAGCTGTATCTTTAAAAAACAAAATGGAGGAGTAAATGCTGGCGTACAGGGGGACAGCATCCCTGTCCACTATCAGATTTCCCCTGCTTGTCAGCTGCCTTGGCCTCTTCTGAACAGACAAGTCTAGGGCCCTGTACAGGTCTTGTGGTACCCCCTTATTAGCCATCCTGGATGTGCATCTAGAGGTGCATGATTGTTGATTTTAACCTTGTACCGACTGTCCCATGCAGATGTACTGTCGCATGGGTGGCTGCTCTGTGCTAGATCACGTACCTAGAATGTGATCTGGTACTTCTAGGTCTGGAGCGTGCACGCGCACCACGGGCGACCCGTTCTCACTGTAATTGGACACAGCAGGAGCCAATCAGCAGATCCGGCCGGTTGTTCGGGAGATAGGCAGAACGGCAATCTGCCTATGTAAACAAGGCAGACCGCCGTTCTGTGACAAGGGAAGGCTGCGATCCTGGGTTTCTGTTAAGCAAGAACATGGATCACTGCCTTTCCTTACTACAAGCACCCCCCACACAATTAGTGAGCACTCTTTAGGAACACATTTAACCCTTTGATCGCCCCTGATATTAACCCCTTACCTGCCAGTGTCATTAGTATAGTGACAGTGCATATTTTTAAGCACTAATCACTGTAATCATTACACTGGTCCCCCAAAAAAATTTAAAAGTGTAAATGGTGTCTGATTTGTCCTCCGCAATATCTCAGTCCCGCAATAAGCCATTGATTGCCGCCATTGCTAGTAGAAAAAATATATAAAAATATCCCATAGTTTGTAGATGCTGTAACTTTTGCGCACACCAATCAACATTACCAAAAATATGTAGCAAAATACATATTGGCCTAAATTAATGAAGGAATTCTATTTTTTTTTTATTTGTGTATGTTTTATAGCAAAAATTTTAAAATCTAGTTTTAAAAAAAAAATTCAGCCTTTTTTTGTTTTAAAGTGCGAAAAACTAGCAGAAAACTAGTAGACAACTGCAGAGGTGATCAAATTCCACAAAAAAAAGCTCTATTTGTGGGAAAAAAGGACTAACATACTATTTGGGTACATCGTTGCACATCTGCGCAATTGTCAGTTAAAGTATGCAGTGCTGTATCGCAAAAAATAGAGTGTCATTAGGCGGTAAATCTTCCTGGGCTGAAGTGGTTATACAAAAAACAACACACTTGGCCACTAGAGGGAGCTAAGTATTATGGAAGATTCCTATGATAATTTTTTAACTAAAATGTATTTTCAATGGAAAAAAAGGACAGGATATTTCTTTTTTACCCCATTCGCACAAAAAGAATGTGTATTAACTTTCACTGGGAAAATGGCTGTGCAAATTCTTTAGAAACCAAAGCCTGGTTCACACCTTTGCAGGGCGCACTTTGCATCTTCTAGGTGCATTTTGCGTTTTTCAATACACATTTTTGATCCATTGACATCTATGAAACCAGAAACCAGGAAAATGCACAGAAAATGCACAGATGTCAATTACACTCATAGGAAACCATGTTAAATGGACTGCAGTGTGTTTCTGCAAAACTGAAAATGCACAAAAAATGCATTGGTGTGAACCAGGCCTCAGTGTCCTGCCTGAAAAAGTAGGTTGGGAGGGGCAGAGGAGAAATACAGCTCTACTTGAGGCTGGGTTCAAACTAGTTTGAATTGGATGTGGTTTTCCGCATCCAATTCGCACATCAGGAGATTGTGACTGGCTCTTTATGGAGCCGATAATAAAAGGAGGAAAAACTCATGAAGAGACTCATCAATGAGGAGTAAGAGGGTTTAAGAAAAAGTACAAATTGCTTTATTACGTCCACACTCCTCCTATCATGCCAGCTGAAGTCCCTAGTAGTTGGAGCATAAAAGGCAAGTCAAGTGGCCGTCCTTTTTTTCCCACAAATAGAACTTTCTTTTGGTGGTATTTGATCACCTCTGTGTTTTTTATTTTTTGCACTATAAACAAAAGAAGAGTGACAAATTTGAAAAAAACACAATATCTTTTACTTTTTGCTATAATAAATATCCCATATTTAAAAAAAAAGTTTCCTCAGTTTAGACCGATATGTATTCTTCTACATGTCTTTGGTAAACAAATTGCAATAAGCGTATATTGATTGATTTGCACAAAAATTATAGCGTCTACAAAATAGAGGATAGATTTATGGCATTTTTTTTTTTTTTACTAGTAATGGCGACAATCTGCGATTTTTATCTGGACTGCAATATTGTGGCGGACATATCGGACAGTTTTGACACATTTTTGGGACCATTGACATTTATAGAGCGATCAGTGTTATAAAAATGCACTGATTACTGTGTAAATGTCACTGGCAGGGAAGGGGTTAACACTAGAGGGTGATCAATGGGTTAAATGTGTTACCTAGTGTGTGTTCTAACTGTAGGGGGATGGGACTAACTGTAGGGGGGTCTAGGAGTACTGTCTAGAAGGAGAGATCGATTGTTGTGCATACTTAGTATGAACACACGATCTGTCTCTACTTCCCTGACAGAACGGGGATCTGTGTGTTTACACACACAGATCCTGGTTCTCACTCTGTCACTAGCGATCGTGGGTGCCCAGCGGTCATCACGCTCCCCGGGCACTCGCATCAGCTCCGGGCAAACGCTGTTGGCGACGCGCCCCTAGTGGCCAAGAGAAAAAGCGGCATAAGGTAATGACGATTTGCCCAGCCGAGGCAACCTGCCGCAGTAAAGTAGCAAGTGGTTAACTGAAAGTAATTTCCCTACACAATTGTACAGAGGCGTAGCTCATTAAGCCCACCCTGTTTTTGTTTAAGGGTCCTTTCACACGTGCGGACCGTTTTTTAGATCAGTTTTTTTATCATCAGTTGGTCTGTTTTTTCATCCGTTTTTCATCCATTTACATCCATTTTTTATCAGTTGTCATCCGTTTTTCATCCGTTTTCATCCGTTTTTCACCAGTTTTCCATCAGTTTTTCATCCGTTTTTTCATCCGTTTTTTTTTTTGTTAGAACTTTATTTTTATTACATATTTTGATGAAAAACGGATGTTAGCGGATCGGATGTTAAACGGATCGTCCGCTAACATCCATTTTTCGTCCGTTCCGTTTTTTTGACGGAAGAAAAATAGGGTTTTCTTCCGTTCAAAAAAACGGAGCTTAACGGAGACGGATGTTAACGGACGTTAGCGGATGCTCATCCTCTAACGTACGCTATCCCATTGGAAAGCATTGCAGTCCGTAAACGGACGTATGAAAAAATGGACGAACGGTCCGCACGTGTGAAAGGACCCTATCTCTATGGAGCCGATTCACACATCTCCGCAGCGGCTCTGGTGCGATATGCACAAGGGTTCTGTGCGTCTTTTGGTCTGTTTCAGGTTTGAATTCAGCCAAAAATTCGGGCTGAAATCGTAACCGGAAACAGTGAATGAGGACGCACCGGACACAGCGGATACTGCGTGCTCATATGTGAACCCAGCCTGAGTTCCCGATGGTAGCTGGGGATTCAGATCTTATCAAAAAATAAAAAATAAATCATATAATTAAAGTAGAAAATGCTGTTTACTTTGTACAAATAGAAAGCTTCATGGCTTTGTAATTTTTAATATTCCCATGAAAAACAGGATGTAAGAAATCAATACGGGATAAAGGTTGTAGATCAGAGCTTCCTTGTATTACACAGTTCTATTTCAAATACAAATGGAATAGCTTTCCCTTAGTATTTTCTAGGCTATAATCTCTCACGCAGTCTTTTACCATGATTCCCTTTCTGATTTGTGGCTTTTACTAGAGCATCTTAGCAGTACTACGTGGTCTCAGCATGCCTTGCTGAAAAGCAGTCTGGCGCTGTGTTTCCCGTGGGAAGAATCGATGTTGGTGTATAGCCAGGGTCTTGTACTGGACAGGAGAACAGAGGTGCAGTGTCCTATCTGAATTGTAGGTAATAAAGGTGACTTCCTCAAAAGACTACATGCAGTTGCTCTGCAGTGTTTGCACAAGACATTGCTTATCCGTACCAGCTAACCCCTGAAGCTCGCATGCGTCCAACTCTTTGATTTGAAAAGTACTGGCATATGGCAATGCCCAGATGCTGCTTCTGTAACAAGTACAAACACTGTCGCACAAATGCCATGGCTCCCTAGTGTCCAATATACGTTGTAGCAATTCACTTGGCAGGTGAGGTGAAAAGAACAAACCATGGCACCCTATGCAGTTTGCATTAGGTAATCCTTTTTTTTTTTTGTCATGGAATCTGGAAGACAGCAAGATGTTTCCTAATGCAACTGAAAAGAGGACATAATAATAAAAGAACGTATTTACTTTAAGGGTGTTGTAAGAAACATAGGTGGCAATACTACTTTCCAGGGCATGTTGTTGCTGGGCAACCATATCTCTACGCCTTGACAGAATTAAGAAGATTTAGGTTATGTTTCTACCTTATACAGAGGAAGACTGCCAAGCTTTCTGTGTTTTGTGAAGCATTATCTGTTCTCTATGCAATGTAAATCTGTGATCAGGTTTACGTTTTTGGGTGGCCTATTGCCACCTAGGTCTTTGTGTGATCTCCAAGCAAAACTCCAGGCAAAATTTAAAATGAAACCTTGAAAAGTGATAGGGGCTCATATCCTACCTGTAATGGAGTTCAGTTTTTCATCCGGCCATTGCTTTAGTGCTCCTGTCCATCCTGGTTTGTTTTTTGTGTAATTGATAATCCTGGAGCACGTCCGCTGGTGATGCTGGAACATCATCCTTTTTTTTTTTTTTTTTCAACACGAGCATCACACAGAATATATAGAAACCACAGTTATGGCAGTGCTAAACTGGAACGTGTTGAATAAAAGTTTGATACTGTACCAGCCGTAACAAGCCAATATATGTACAGAACACAAATCTGGAATACCAGGTTCTAGGGCAGGGGTGTCAAACTCAATTTCATTGTGGGCCGCATCAGCATAATGATTGCCCTCAAAAGGGCCGTGGTTGTATTTGTAAGATTAGAGGTCCAGCGCATCCCCTCCCCATATATTAGATGTCAAGAGCCACCCCACCATCAGAAGTTGAGTCCCCCACTCTCCCTTACATCACAGTGCACCCCCCTTTTCTTCTGCTGCTGCTGGGAACAAGCTGGATTAATTGCTTAAAAGCAGAATGTAAGGTTCTGGAGGAGGACCAGAGGAGGGCTGGAGCTCTCCTGCAGCTTCAGGAGAGGTGCAAGGGCCACATTAAATGGCCTGGAGGGCCGGATTGGGCCCACGGGCCTTGTGTTTGACACCTGTGTTCTAGGGAGTCTCTGTACCCCGCATGAATTTTCAATAATGTAGATACCATCAAAAGAAAAAAGGCAGTCAAAAGAGCAGGAGGAACACCATTCTTGCTCAGTGGCGGCTGGTGCTCAACATTTTTTAGGGGGTGCAAACTGAAAAAAAACATCAAACGCAGCCACTGTGCCCTCAAACGCAGCCACTGTGCCCTCAAACACAGCCACTGTGCCCATCAAACACAGCCACTGTGCCAAATGCAGTCACTGTGCCATCAAACGCAGCCATTGTGCTATCAAATGCAGCCACTGTGCCCATCAAACACTCCCACTGTGCCATCAAACGCTCCCAATGTGCCTTCAAATGCTACCAGTGTGCCATCAAATGCTCCCACTGTGTCCATCGAATTCTGCCACTGTGCCCCCTTGCCCGCTGTCTGCCTGACACTTACCCTGTCGCGGTTGGGCAGCAGGTGACGACGGCAGGCGGCGAGCGGTGTCCCCCATGTTCCTCCATGTCGGCGATGTCTTCTCCCACCCGCTCCTCCCTTCCTCTCCTACAATTGGACACCTAATTGGCGTCCAATCACAATGCCTGTTGTTTCAGCTAATCAGGGTAACAGACCTGAGCACCTGATTGGCGGTTCAGTGTTAGGAAAGCGAATATTCATTCGCTTTCCTAACACAGCTGGGTGAACTGCCTATGGCTCTAATCAGGTGATGATAGAGGGGGTGGTAGGAGAGAAGGGGCGGCGCCCGTGCTCCCTTATGGGTGCACCGCCACTGTTCTTGCTGCTTCTCATGTGCAGAAATCCTCACGTCAAAAGACGTTTCTTAGCCACCAATCAGATCGAAGCTTACTTTGGACATCTAAATGTGATTTGTGATGCAGGAAACAGGGAGAAAGAGATGAACTTATACAACACGGGAAGTGCACTCCTACGGATCCTTTATAGAAGTGTATGTGATTATTTTGCAGGATATTACACAGAATAAAGTAAAAATGTTTCTATGGTAATTTTTTTCACTAAAACAAAACAGATGATATGCTTACTTGTTCTGTGCAAGGGTATCTCACAGAGCGGCCCAGAATCTCCTCTTCTGGGGTCCCCTACATGCGATCTCCCCTCCACCTCTTTACATATGTACCTGCCTCCCCTCTGTGATGTAAGAAAGTAGACAAAGGAGAAGGATTTCATCACTTTCATGTTTACAAGCCATTACCAGCTTGTAAAGCATCTGATCAAATCAATCTTAGTTTGATCAGATGCTTTGGAGGCCAGAGAAGAGATATGGGGTCTAATAGACCCCAGATCTTCTCCATAAAGAGGACCTGTTATGGCCCATGCTATCACAGGGGATGTTGCAATAAAGTTTAAGCCCTAAAAAATTAAAAGTACAGTATAAAATAAATAAAATGATTTTATTTACATTTTAAAGCACGCCTGAGTGCAGTTGTAGCATTTACTGTGTAACACTATTAGCTCACTGAATACTTTCTCTTGTTGCCTGTAATTGCTATTTAATATAGGTATCCATGCAGTAAATTACATTGTATTTATCTCTCTGTGTTCTTTGTAAATATTTTATTGTGTCCTGGCGGTATCTAGGCTCCTGGCATTAGTAAAACTTTGAAGTGGCATCACCCTTATGCAGCATTTATGGTTATAAATCAACTTGTTTAAAGTTGTCCGTTGATCCAAATGAAAGCCAGCCTTCCTATTAAAAGAAACTACAGGTCTGTCTTTATGCAGGAAATGGTTTCCTACATATCTCATGTATGGCAATCAAGTTAAAGCACGAGGCCCCAAAAATAGAATCAATGTGTGGTCAGCAGAGGCACCTGTTAAATAAAAAAAAAAAGGTGCTTCCAAATGGATTCTTCAGGAAGGTCAATACGTATTGATCACCATAACAGGTTAATAACACACCATCAATGTGTTTTGAGGCTCTTTAATGACAACTTTGTCAGGAAAAATTGTACAGTACAGTAATGGGTAGGAGCTGGGCGTTTTTCTTCAGTCCAGAGTGCCATGAGATGCATTAAAGGGGTTGTAAAGGTACAATTTTTTTTCTCCTAAATAGCTTCCTTTGCCTTAGTGCAGTCCTCCTTCACTTACCTCATCCTTCCATTTTGCTTTAAAATGTCCTTATTTCTTCTGAGAAATCCTCACTTCCTGTTTTTCTGTCTGTAACTCCACACAGTAATGTGAGGCTTTCTCCCTGGTGTGGAGAAAGCCTCTTGAGGGGGCGAGCAGGAGAGTCAGGACGCCCACTAACACACAGCTCCTTTCTCTATCTGCAAAGTAGAGAGTGTCCTGACTTGCCTGCTCGCCCCCTCCCTCCTCAAGAGGCTTTTTTTAAACCAGAGTTTAGTGTCACATTAGGTCATTGGATCATCGTGGTGGCCAGGCTTTTTCAGAAGAGGTTAGCATTGGTAGCCTGCAGATTCTCCCAGTACAGTTTTTCTTGAACAATCTAAAAATAGAGGCAATATAAGTCATTCCAGGGAAAAAAAAAAGGAGAACAACTTGCTTGTGATGAATTCTGTAAAGCAAATGTTTGCTTTTAACTAAACTTTCAGCTTTAGGAAAAACAAAAGAGCTGTTCTGATCCTGCAGTGAAGATGCCTAGCACAGTCTAGAGCTGTAGGGTGTCTGTCCTTATATTTATGTCCGTTGTCATGGCAACTGGAATCATTTAAACATTGAGCAATGGAAGCAAGCAGCCTAATTGGTCACATTCCCTTTATATTTCTGGTAGAGGGTCCATCCTTTCGCCCTTTTCCTTTTCACCCACTCTCCTATGTAAAACCTTTTCATCTTGTGTTACTGCTCAGCAATGACAGTATTTTGCACATATGCATAATTTAGGATTTTCGAAAAGATCGGCAAGAGGCTGCTGGTTACAGTAGTACAAATCTTAGTCTATGATTCACTGTGACACCAAGAATTCATTTTTGCCATACACATGGTCATTGTGTACAATTATGTAAATGGAAGGTGTTGTTGTAACCTATTTATGCATTAGCAATGTTGGGGCATTGAGAAATAAGAGTCCCTTTAATTTTGTTTTTATTTGGACAAATGGTGGTGTGATCAAATACATTATTATTGTTGACAGCCGCAGTGTGCGATTTATATTCACATATGCGGTAAGGTCATGAAAATCTGATCGGCTTTTGTACAAATATGTTGGGGAAAAAAAAAAAAAAAAAAGTGCACAACTTTTGGGAGAAGATTGGTAATAAGGGCTCACTGATTGCTGGAATTTTTTTTTTTTTTTACAGGTTCCATAAGTAAAACACATTTTGATGCTCCCAAAATAATGGCACGCTTAAATTTGAGGTTCAAGAAAATTATATCCAAAAAAAAAACAGGATCCAAACATGAACTATACTGTATTGTATTGTACTGATATATGTAAAATGTACAGAAATAATAAAGATAGGCGCAACTTATTTATGTACAGCTCTGCGCTTTAGGATATAAGCACTAAAATTGTCCAACATCAATGATAAAATCCCATGGATAAAAGCAGCTGCTAAAAAAGAAAACAGTCCAAAGTGTATAAAGCAGAAAATATAGTGAAATGACTCTCATAGAGTCCAATACAGTCCTGCAGCAGCGCTGCAAACTCTACGCTTGCTGTGATCCTAGACAGTGTTGAGGTAAGAAAAGATGTGCTCCAATCACCACTGTTGTTCACCACGTGGGGGATAAGGAAACCCCTTCAGGGGATACACTTACCAGATGGTAATCCACCTTATTCGTCAGATTTTCACCATATAATGATATTCAGCATGTGTATATGAGGGAAAAAAAGCTCATATAGAGTAGTACCGTTTTTAAAACGTTTTATTAAACAAAATCCCCCAATTAGGCTTTCCCCTTCAGTAATATGCATACCATATAATGATAAAAAGCAGGCATGTAATATAAAAATCTGTGTTTGGCTCACGGTTTTTGACCCTGAAGACCGCTCTGATGGATTTCCTCTCGGCGGCTTACTGGTTATTTCCTCTTGGAGCGCAAACGTCACTTCCGGTTGCTGTGTTTGGAGAGTCACGCTCTGACGCGTTTCGTCACTTCCGGACTTCAACTGAGGGCATGCTCAGTTGAAGTTGTGTTGATAAGATTGAAAAAGGCTGATCTACCTAAGAATTTCTGGTATGGCATTTTTTTTTTTTTTTTTTACATAGTTACGTTGGACCAATGTTACTATCTACAGTATATACGATACCCATGGGATCCCTCTAAAAGCTAGAAATTACTGTAAGGGCTAGTTTACACTTTTTTGAAAACATGGCTTCGGACAGGCTTTGTTAAAGCTTTCTGAATGCCAGTCAAAGCTCCTGTCACTGTAAATAAAATGGTTACTGTAGCTTAGAGTCCTGTTTACACCTTGCTTTTGCTTGGTGCTTTGATGAGGCATTCGGTGGGGCTTCGATAAGGCTTTGGTGGAGCTTCGGTGGGGCTTCGATGAGGCTTTGGTGGAGCTTCGATGGGGCTTCAGTGAGGCTTCGATCGAGCTTTGCCATGGACTTCTATGGAGGCTTTGATGACGCTTTGAAGCACCACTAAAGCTACATGGGGTGTCATTTTTTGAAGCAAAGACAAAACAAAGCAAAGCAAAGCAAAAGCAGGTGTAAACAGGACTGTAAGCTAACCATTTTATGTATTGACATGAGCTTTGACTAGCATTCAGGGAGCTTTAACAAAGCCTGTCCGAAGCCATGTTTTGAAGAAAGTGTAAAGTAGCCTTTGTAATGTGTGTTGCAGCCGAAGCAAGTGTAAATGAGCCATAGGTGTGCGCAGTCTATAGCATTAGGGTCTGCACCCCAAAGCTCAAACACGTACTACCGATCACTCACGATGAAAGGGAAAGGGCCGGTAAGTTACATATTTATTGGCCCCTTCCCCACACATCCTAAAACATTCCTGCAGCAACAGCCAGAGGGAGAGGAGAGTCGGGAAGCCAGAAGTGCTGCAAGGGGAAGGAGGGGGGACCTAGGCAGTAGGGGGAATCTGTGCTGCACAAAGTGATTAGGGTGTGCCTGGGCACACCTGGCACACCCTGTGCGCACGCCTATGAAATGAGCCCTAATAGACACAGCTACCCAGTGATCTCCTCTATCTTTTAGGTCTCATGCTAAATGGCTGCCTTGCTGTATTGTGAACACAGGAGGTCAGCTGCTCGGCATGAGCGCCATTCAGTGAATGCTTTGCATTTCTCAATGAACGAGGTGGAAAGGCAGATCGGTAACATTGCCTTATCATCTTGTTCAATCAGAAAATGCGTTGCAGCAACTGAAAAAATGCAAAGAGTTTTCTGAATGGAACTTGTTCCCAGCAGCCGACTTTCTGTGTTCACTATGCAGCTGGGCAGCTACTTGGCACTGGACCCAGAATGTGAAAAATGCCATACCTGGAATTTTTCATGAAATTCCAACTCTAAGCTCAAGATCGCCCATCTCTGCTCCTCCCTCTTTATCCAGTGTGGCATCATTAAACTTGGAAGAAAGAGAGCATCTTTTAGTGGAATGGGATTACTGGATAACTGTGGTGGGCAGAACCAGAGAGGGGGTGAGTATTGCAGCCAGATCAGTTTATTGGTTTAAACACTAG